>NC_041389.1:135011939-135058393 GCF_002162155.2 Triticum dicoccoides
AACTGGACTAGATAACTGAAGTTATTGATTGTCGTCGTTGCTCCGAATAAGCAATTGACCCTGGGATTTGTACCAGGGACTATTTAGCAGCAATCAGCAATTTGTATGTTGAACATATAATGGTCTATTCGCATGTTATACATACTCATCATCTAATTTGCAGTTGCATGCCATATATACTTAGCAGCACAGTAGCATTATCTGTTGAATGTAACATCATCTAAACAGAGGGCATATGGCTGCATGCATCGATTGATGCAGAGGCAGGGGGTATTCCTCCTTTTCAAAAAAAAAAGTGTAAACAGAGGGCAGAGCTGATAAAAGTATATTTAGTACTTTTAGGTTGGTTGATAGTTTGTTGTACCGGAGCATAGTGTTCGAAGGTTGCAGTTTGTTGCAAACCTTTATTTTGGGTGGCCTATCTTGATTCTGCCGTTGTCATTTTATTACTTTTGGTCGTTGGCAGTACTTCAATCAAATATTTGCTGTAACTTAATGTTAAATGCTTGTCTCAAGCTATCTTTTCATGCAATCATGCATCTTGTAATATTCTGCTCACTGCTATAATCTGTGCCCATTTTTTTTCATGTGATTATGCTTTCTATGATATGATACTTATTTCTAAAACCAATATTTGGTGTAAATATGCCTTGTACTCCCTCCGTTCTAAAATAGATGACTCAATTTTATACTAACTTTAGTATAAAGTTGGGTCATCTATTTTGGAACGGAGGGAGTATAATGTACAGTACAATTGTATGATATAAAACTGTTCTCTGAATTTATTAGTCTCGCATTGTGGTTGGGCAGCCTTGTTTAGTTAATGCCTATTAATGGTACAGTTTCAGTACTCAATATAGATCTGTCGGTGCACCAACTGCCCTGAAATTCAAACCTCCAAGTTCAGTGTGCTAGTACTACAGGAGTAGCATTCTTTTTATGGAACTAGATGGATCCATGCACATCAGGGCAGGAAAAACCTGTATCTACAATGGAAGAAAGACAGTTTAGCTACAATGCTAGGCAAGATGCAGTAGTCTTCATCCATATCCATACATTAAAAAAATGTAAGTGGCAATGGAAATTAAGAAAACCTGAAGTTTATAAGCAAAATAATTGGCCACATCTTGACATCATTTGTTGGGCCATTCATATTCCAAGATTTGCACTCGTGCTTAATTGTTAGCTTAATATCAGTATGTGACGACGTCTAGAATGATGTACTTATATGAAGAAACGCTGATATGAATTGCGAGAAAAGGAACGCACTTTTTATTGTGTGAAGTGAACCTAGGTGAACGGGAATTGTACTTTGATAAACCAGAAGGCACACTTTTCCTATTTCCTTGCATTTTCTGGTATACACAGCTGCTTGAACTAGTTGTATGCTTGCTCATTGCAGATGATGAAGAAGAGGCACAAGATCGAGAGAGAGCTTAGCATCGGTGACGAGGTCGGGTGGTCGAAGAACGTCAAGACGGCAAAAAGCAACCCTACCCTCGCTGCGATGAACAAGAAGTTTGGGATGATCCACGGTCTCTCATCGCTGGCCAACATCTTGTCGTTCGGCAGCCTTGCCATGCACTCCTGGTACCTTGCCAGCAAGCTTGAGCTGTGAAGTGTACAAACACCCAGCTTGACCACGAACACGGTTGAATCTAGTATCATCGCAATATGCCTATGTTTTGTTCTAAAAACAGCTACATGTTATGAGCTTGCAAACAGATTTAATTGTAGACTTGACTTTGGATTATTGTACTTGAAGCAACTTGCTGGGGGAATCGTTACCCCGTTACTGCTGCCAAATGCTAATAGTATGTCTTGTGAGAATTTTCCGCGATCGCTGAATTGCTTTGTGTGAAGTTCGTACAAGGAGTTTTAGGATTGGGGGAGTGGCATTCCCATCCGCCCAGTCTGGCTCCTACGGCAGAGCCCTGCAGTTACAGAATATAGCCTACACAGGCGCCACAAATGCTATGTATTGCTTGTTGTGAGCACTAAGCTTCCGATCGCTCACTAGCGTACGAGATGGGGCGGCTCATTAGGTAAAGTTTCTGAACCTTTTTTCTTATACTATTCTATCTGTTTTATTTTTGTATTTTGTTTTGGGTTGCTTTCCCGTTTTTTCTGTTTCTTTTTTTCAAAAACTCATAAATTAAAAAAAAAAAAATCAAATTCTTCAAAATTTATTTAGAAATTGTTCCTGTTCTTAAAAAATGCTTGAAATTTTAAAAAACAAATCAATTTAAACAAATTGGGATATCCAAAATTATTCACAATTTCAAGAAATGTTCAAAAAATTTAAAAATTGTTCACAAACATTGTGTGTTACTTTTACTGATATTTTGAATTCAAGAATATGTTTTCATTTAATGATTTTTTGAATTAGTGAATCGTTTTTTAATTCATGATTATTTTCTGAATTTATGAACATTTTTTAATTTCCAACAATTTTTTCAACCGTGAATTTTTTTTGTATCCATGAACATTTTTTGAATTAAAAAAAATCATGATTTTTTTTCAAATTTGAGAAAAAATAAAAATTATATTTTTATTAATTGGAAATGAAACAACTAAAAGTATCATCTAGCTAGCTCATTTAGAAGACGCTCGCTCTAGCTCGTCGGTGCATGCGAGCAGGCCAGGATCATGTAGCAGCCGCTGACCTGAACCACACGAGAGAAGCGACGTTTCTCACACGCCACAGCGATATACAACAACGCCACACACATGCATTGGCAGTAGCCAGTAGGGCACAAGCACTGTGCCACACTTCCGTGGAGGAAATCGGGGAAAGAAGCTTATTGGGCAGCATGCCCAAAATAAGTGACGAGGTTGCAACCAGCGGTTCGATACAGCTGGGCCGGGTAGTGAGGACGTGGTGGGCTTGGATATGTGTTGCACAGGGCGGGTGGGTGGCGGCGGATAGATGGGCATGCCTACGAGAGATACTAGCGGCCTAATAGTAGGAAGCATGCTGATAGGTACATTGGGCTTGGGTGGGTGCTTACTTTCGATAAAGGAGAGGAATGGGATTGTGCAAGAGCATAACTCTCCCGCTATGGATTTGGGGAGTGACAATTTTGACACTCAACCTCACCGAGGGAAATATCAACACAAGGAAAGTGGTTGTCGTTGGCGCTGGCCACTCCTATCCTGATCACTCCCGAGGTGGCTCGATAGTTGCTGGGTGGCCTTGAATGAGAAGATCAAGATGTCTGCATCAAAGGAGATACATGCGTGCGGCCGGCGAACCTCCGCCGCTAGGAGGATGAACTTGAGGAAGGATTGGTTGTCATCCTCATGCATTACTTCTTCAATGGATGGGAATGATCATAGGTACAATGGGCTTGGGTTGGTGCTTGCTTTGAACAAAGGGGAGCAATGTGAGAGTGTGAGAACAGAACTCCCCCACCATAGATCTGGGGAGCGACAACTTTGACACTCAACCTCACCTAGGAAAATGTCAAACCAGGGGGAGTGGTTGTCGTAGGCACCAACCACTCCCACGCACCCCGATCACTCCTGAGGCGGCTCAGTAGTTGATGAGGGCGACCTTGAAAGAGAAGACCAGGCTGCTTGCGTCAAAGAAGACACATGTGTGTGGCCGACAGACTTTTGCTGCCAAGGATGAGCTTGAGGCAGGATTGGTCGTCATCCTCATGCGTTACTTCAATAGATGGGATGGGATGGGATGGCAGAGGTGCCATATTTTTGGAGCCTGGGATCGACGAATATCTTCAAGATGGCGATGAAGTCACCGGCCGAGGCGGCATGCGGGTACTGGAGTGCCCCGTTTGCACGATCGGCAATGGATGCGACGCTCCCCAGCTATCCATTGTGGTTATCATTTCTCCATGCAAAAAGATGTTTGCACCCTATTCAGTTCCTCGGCGATTAGAAGAAGGCCGGTGAATGGCGTTAATGGATTTGAGATTTTTTTGGCAACTAAAAACATATATGAAACATGTGGCAAGACAGTGTAAATCGAAGGATACTAACAAAAGACGAGCAACATGATGAAGTACCTTCGCCCTCTAGCTGGTTAGGTATTTGAAACAATTGGCTTTCCTCCCCTAACCCTAGGCGGCTAGGGCAACCTCTCCCCTCCATACTTCACTGGTGAGTCTGTGGATTCGCCTCCCCTCTGCCTGTCACTCCAGTGGTCGGTGGAGAGGAGAAGAATCCAAGTGCCTTCACTTTGGTTAGTAGTTCAAGTTAGAGTGTTTTTAGTCCTCACAAGTGCGGCGCTATGGAGGATGGCAACACTGCTTCTTCGAGTTTGTCTTTCGGGCTTCGATCCTCCTCGAGTTCGCCTGCCTGAACATAGTTGACGGAGCTCTAGAGTAGATTCCTGTCGTCTCCTTGGGGAAGTGAGGTTATGGTTTCTCGTCATGTGACGAGATTGGTGTGAGGTGCTTCAGATCTATGCAAGAGTTCAGCAACGACGACTGCGGCTCTAGGGCGCTGGTCTTTAGGGGAACGTGCACGAAGACTTCGCGTCTGTCATCGACAAGGTCAAGCTGACTCCGAAAGAGGAATGGCGATAACGATGCGTCGGTGGCTCGTTCTGGTGGCAGTAATGGTCATTGGTCCCGGACTCTCGCTGTAATTTCTATTATGTTTCAGATGCATTATACTTCATGTCAACTTTATAACAGATCTGATCCTTTTCATAAAAACGCAAAGAAAAAAAAGAGATATTTGAAACAATTGGAAATGATGGGCTGGAAGGCGGAGGCTGGGAGTTTATGCGTGGATTGGAGTAATCCACGGCAAGTGAGAGGTAGTGATTACTGCACATGATACAAATATTCAGGTTATCCTTTCACAACATTACCCACACCCACAAATTGTTTGAAATACCTTCGAACCAATATAATAAGACATGGTTCTAGGGTCTTTTGCCATGAGGTCAGAGATAGCAACTTCAAAAGAAAATGTTGAACCCCCAGATTCCTGCGATTTTGCTAAAGCAACTCACAGACCCAAAAGAAATCGTTGGAGCAGCTTTCAAAGCTCCAATCATAGCTTGGATGACCGAAGTCGATCAAGCGAGTAGTTGTGAACTCCTTCACACATCCCAAAGGAGATAAATGAGCGTGTGCTTTTTATTTCTTGTTTAAAGCAGATAATTCCAAAAAAAATCGTAAGACGAGCAAACCATATTATTTAAGATGCTAAAAATCCCCTCCCCCCAATTAAAGAAAAACCCGCCAAAAAAAGATGCTCCAAATTCTCACATTAACTGGAGGGAAAAAAAAGATTAAACGCTGATTGGTGGTCCAAGATAAAGATGTGAATTAATCAAGTGCGTACTGTCCGAGTTGATACGACTATACGAAAAGTATAAGTAGTGGTCTAATTTTTTTTCGGAAATGTTAACGCCCACACGTGTGGGCGTTCACCATGTCCATCACACGCAACGATCACCGTTGGGTACTTTGTGCATGAATCTTGGCACAATCCGCTCAGTTTTCTGCGCCACGTAGGACAAAGCACGTGTGCGGTGTGCGAGACAGTTCGCCCGCACGTTGGTTGCCATCCCGCGGTCAGCGGTTGCCACTCGGGGGCGTGCGGTGGAACTGCTATGCGCCCGCACGCCACGCGCCGACCGCGGTTGACGTCAAACACGTCGCGCACCTCCCCCTCTATCCCTCACGGTTCCATTTACTCACCCCCGCAGTTACTGGCACAACTCACTTCGCATTTCAAACCATTGGAGGAGAAGACGAGGGGAGAAGGCGACGGCGGAGGCGGAAGAATCGACGGTGTTCGCGGCTGTCGGTGGTGCTCGCCGGAACGGTGCGGCTTCGCCGGAGCGCCTGCGGATTGAAGGTAATGCTCGCTCCAACTCTCACAATCCCTTCCCGCATTTTCCCCTTCCCTCCCTGTTCGATTCCTCGCTCGAGATTCATAGAGATTCAGGCGATTTGGCGATGCGTCAGCGTTCCCGCCGGCGGCGGAGTCCTATGCTAGCCGTTTTCGGTGGCACTGGGCAGTTTCATCACCGCCGCGGCGGCGGCCTCGTCGGTGTGGTTATGCCTGTCCAGAGGCACGCACTAGTTGTGCCTCGGGATTGGGAAGGTGTCTCCCGGTTTGTTAGTTGCATTGTATCGAATTGGTGTTTTCAATTAGTTCGGGGGAGAACTTTGAGGTTGAATTTGAAGTCACTGTAGTTGCCATTGAACCCTAGATCTAGTTAGTTGTTTTTGAAACTGCAGTATGAGGCAAACGTGGTAGTTTGATTAACTATCATGACTGTATGGCAACTAACTTCCTGAATGAATGTGATAGTTGCCACAAACGTGCTTTCCCATGCGGCAACTAACTTACTGAAATAACTGTGATAGTTGCCACAAACAAGCTTTCCCATGCGGCAACTAATTTATTGAATGACTGTGATAGTTGCCACACACACACTCCTCCATGTGACAAATAATTTGCTGAGTTACTATGATAGTAGCCACAAACATGCTTTTTCATTGTGGCAACTAATTTTCCTGAATGATTTGTGATAGTTGCCACACTGTATGAATGGTAAAGTGTAGTAAATCGGTAGTCAATGCAGTTTCAGCAACCAACTGCACTGGACGGCAACTAATGTGCACATCAACTGTGCCTGTTGCCACATGGATAGTATATTCATGTGGCAAATAGAATGTGAACACACTGTGTCTGTTGCCATACTGTAGACAGGACAATGTGGCAAATTGGCTGCATAACATGGCAACCAATTTTTTATATCAATTGTGTCAGATGCCATACATATGCTTTCCATGTGGCAAGTTTTTGTCTGACCACATCATGTCTGTTGCCATGTTACAGTCAGTACAATGTGGCAAATTCATTGTACTACAGACGCAATTTTTATGTTTTTGCCACAATGACTTGTGATATCTGAACACACTGTGGCAATTTTCAGGTTCTTGATTAGATGTTTTTCATCGCTTTTTTGTATTATGTGTTCATTTTAACATGGCAATTTCAACCTAGCACATTTTTGCCGCTGAACACATGGCATTTCATTGGTGTATTTTAGGACAGGGTGTGAGCTGCCACATCTTAGTTTTTGTGATGTGGAGGATTTTGTGACTTTCTATCGTACTATCTTGGGCTAACATGGCAACTTCAACATTTTGTTTTCAAGTGCATTTACGATCTGTACACTTTTTCTGAAAATGCAACCAATGTGCTTACTTGCCACGTTTATGTTTTCGACAATCACAGGAGGGGTGCGTGTGTGTTCATGTGATATTTTGCATTCACTAGTTGAGATTTTCTGTTAGGTGGCAACTGCTTACCTCTTGCATTTTCATTTCCACCGTGACAATTTGGTCTGTTCCTATCTCGGCAGAATGGCTCGTGGTGATCATCAAAATGATGATGATGATTTCATGGATCCACCACAGCATAATCGGGCAACTGGACGGAGAAAAGAGGGTGATGAGGTAACTGTCCACACATCCCCCCTCCTCCTGCTTATGTTACTGGTTGCCACCTCGAGCTTGCAATCGTCTGTCATGAACTAAAATTTCATGACATTGCAAAACATGACAACAATTGATCACTTTTTGTCTGTTTTCTGCAGAAGAAGAAATGTATTTGCAACAGAGCCTCCCAAGAATGACTGACTATGTTGACTGACAAATTTACTGACGATCAGAAGGGAGCTGCTGCTGAGATGGGTATGCAGGCTCTAATGAATGTCCGGTGCACGAACCTTGTCAACCCTGTATGCGACTGGCTTGGTGAGATTTACGACCCCGCCTCCAGGGAATTTGTGATTCTGGGACGTGGAAGACTACCGTTGAACAAGGAATCCGTGTTCTGCACTTTGGGTATGCCTTGTGGACATATTAAAGTCTCGTACGAGGTCAATAACGAGATCGAGGAAGTGTTGTTCCCCCGTTTGTTTCCTGGGTTGGAATCCATGCCGAACACGTCTGCACTGGCAGATTCGCTTCAGGCCATGACGATTAATGGAGATGTTTTCAAGATGAAGCTACTATGTACCTCATCTCAGTTGTTTTCGCACCGACCACTTCTCTTCGCCCAAGCAACAAATGCTTCCCCATCCTGGTGAATGATCCATCTTTACTACTTTATTTTCCTTCAATCTTTTGGCTCCCATGTCATGTGTAAAGCTAGTCACTGCCAGTTTTTTTGATGTTTTTTCCCATTTGATTTCTGATGCGGCAACCTTTTGTCCTGAAATTTCGTGTGGTGCAGGCGAATCTGAAAAATGTGAAGAACATGAATTGGTGTAAGTTTATTGTCGACTTCCTACATGATGCATTCTCAAGCAAGATGTACCAAAAGGGTTGTCGACTGCATTTAATGGTATTTTTTTACCAGTCCTTTCTATGAACACTCTTTTTTAACACACTTTTATTCATGCATGGCAACCTAATCATAACAAGATGGCAACTGCCATAATGACAATATGGCAACTGCCATCATATTATTATGGCAACTGTCATCATACTATGATGGCAACTACCATCATGGCAATATGGCAACTGCCATCACACTATGATGGCAACTAGCACATACAGATGGCAACTTCTTCTTTTTTCTCTTCTTCATGCACCTCAACTTGATTATCATGGGAACATATATTATCCTGTTTCTTTCCACAAAGTACCCATGATGGCAACTGATATGTCTTTCTTTTTAAAATTGTTTTAAATCAGCTCATGTACGTCGACTGTCTTGATCTGTCCACCGTGGATTTCACTGGGACAGGAGGCCCGCCGCCTACGCAGAAGTTTGCTGTTTCTGCGTGGACTATCAACGCTGTCAAGGCTGTGCTTGCCGCAGAAAGGGTAACTGATACCAAATATGGAAAACTGCAAGTTAGTTCTGGTTTCTTTCTCCACACGGCATGCTTACAAATTTGACATGAGGCAACCGTCTGTGGTTCATAAGATATGACTACCTTTGTTATCCATGGTTGTCTGCATATTGTATCCATGTCTCACTCCACATGGCAACTCTTCCATTCGTGCTGAAACTTACATTCTCTCTCTTACATCCTAGCTATTTTTTTGTTTTTTCCAGCTGATGGCCAAGCATGCTATAGACTACAACGTGTTTGGGGGGCCTCAAAACTTTGGAAAGTGGATGGACGTGCACACAACTCCGTCTTGCCCTACTGAGGTAATCAAAATATCTACATCTATGGTTTGCCGTGGATTATTTTTGATGTCGCGCAAGTGACTGCAATATGGGTGGTTATTGATGCTTCTTGTTTCGTGCACAGGCGAGGGCACCTGTTGAGCATCTAATTGGGCAGTTTGCATCCGGAATGACCGGTTTGCTCGGGAAGTTGGTTGAGGGGTGGACGTCCCTCAGTGGCTCTGACAGCGACGCGGTGCGAGGCAGTTCACTTCATTTGTCCCAGAATGGACACATCGGCCAACTGGTTGCCGTGGCCGGTATGACTACAACAGTTCCCAAGAGCCTGCTGACACACAAGATGAACTAGATGGAGACCTGGTCTCAGCAAGGATGACGACGATGACATGGAGAATGTGCAACAGGACACCGATGATGATGAACATGCTGAAGTTCGTGCAGGTGGTAACAAGGGCAAGGAGGCAACAGATGTCCCCCCCACCGGAGAAAGTCAAAGAACATACGGCTGCGAGAGGCGAGGGGGTGTTGCCATCAAAGAGGGGGAGGGCTCCAGAGGATGTTGGGAAGGGTTCTCCTGGCAAGAGGTCTAGGACCGATCCCGTAGCTGCCAGGAGGAGGTTCGACTTTAATTTTAGTTTTTTGCTTTGTCTATTTTCTTGGAACAGACTCATCCCTTTTTTGCACTTGTTTTTGTCAAGCGCGGCAACAAGTTTGCTGTCTGAAAATTGCCACCTTTTTTCCTCCATCTCATACGTGCAGCGAGCCGACAACTGGTGGATGAGCAGTTATGAAGGAACAGGTGCCAACGCTAACCCGTGTTTCTGCTCGGTTGAACAAAGGTGCCCCCATTGCCGGTGACACCCCTTCCACCAGGTCATCTCATCGTACGACGACGACCAACACCGAGGATCCTGTCGTGTTGCCAGACCTGAGGAAGCCAGTCAAGAAGTAGGTTTTTCCATGCGCTTTCATTGACATAGTGCTATATTTTTTTGATTTTCCAGTGCATCCGTTCAGCTTGTCACATGGTCTTCTGTCATCGTTCCCACATGGCAACTGTTGTTTTTCAAATGATTTTTTCCTTCCTTTTTAAGTGCATGGCAACTCCTATTGGTTTTTACAAGGCAACTGGCATCTAGGCCAAATGGCAACTCTTACTGTACCTAATGGCAATTGCCATCTTTATCGTTGGCTTGTGTGCTCATCCCATACCAAGGTTTGAAATTGCATTCATGGTAGATCAGACATTTTTATCATTCTTCAAGTTGGCTAACATGGCAACTACCCCTGGATTTTGTATGGCAACTCATGTTCCCCTTACATGGCAACTACCAGTTTTTCCACTTCTTTTTCATTTTTTTTTAAGATTTCTACCATGGCAAATATATTTTGTTTAGTTTTTAATACCTTTTTCATGTGCTTTCTTTTTTTGCAGGGTGAAGAAGACTACTACGCGCGGGGCCAAGCATATCAGTAAGGACCCACTCGAACGCCTTCATTCAAAGTTGTCAACAGGGGACAACTCAGATGTTCATGAGGCGCCAGGCGATAATACTGCTGTTGCACCGTCAACTGCTCCCACTAACTCTGACGCAAGTGGTCGACCATCTCCGCCGGTTGTAGATGTGCAGGCTAGAACAACAGGCATCCGTACATCGGGGAGTGACGTGTCGGTATCTGCCAGGACAGCTGAAATATTGCCAACTCTTCTGGCAATGAAGGATGCTGCTGTGAGCCATGCCACCCCATCAGCAAGCGTTGAAGTGGACACTCCCGAGACCAACCTAAGCAAGGAAGATTCCCGCTCATCTGACACTGATTCCAAGCGCGTGTGTGGTGGCACTCCTGTGTCCACGACAGAAGCGGCTTAGGCGACAGTTCACAATGATATGCCATCTACAGGTGAGAGTCTTGGCACAACAGCTCCAGCCCCTGTCGGTGCAGATACTGCTAAGGCGACTGTTTCGCGTGCTGGACTTCCACCTAGGCGTCGTAGCCCCCGCAAGCAATCAACAGACATATCCAATGCACCAGCTGTAGCTAGGAGCAGCAGAGACGAGTCTAGTTATGTTCCTGCATCCACACTGTTCCCGCCACCTGCCAAAAGCAATGTAATGGAGAAACCAGAAGACCGGAGCACAACTGATGCAGGTGTCAAGCCGGGCACGAGTGACGCAAGTGAACGTCCGGAGCAAACTACGCCTTTACCCGCAGTGGAAATCCCCAGCTTAAATCTGCGCACTTCCAGGCTCCCAGTCAATGTGGGTGTCCCATACAGCCCAAACAAGAAGATTATCAAGAAAGTTGCGGCTGATACCGCTCACAACACGCCCCGCCCTACAAATAAGCCCGATCATTTTGTAGCGGCCGATTCAGATATGTTTGTTGATCTTTCACCCTTGGATTCTGCCCCGCAAGTTGTTCGTGGTCCGGCCAGTAGGCATGAGAGGCACCCAATGGCCCTCACCCCACCGAGCTTTAGTCTTGTCATTAGTCAAGATCAACCAGTGGTGCCAGATCCTATGCCAATTGCCTTTGCTTTCCCGGGAGGCATGTCCGCAATGATGGCGTAGCCAATGGTCGAGGGCAGGAAGGCTGTCAAGTTCGCGGAGCCGATAGTCCAAGGTACATTTATCATGTGCTTATATCATTTTCTTGTATACATCTTTGTAGTTTGAATTTTGTCCCAATCATATTTTTTGGGGGTCCTCACTTATGATGGCAACTGATATGTGATGACATGGCAACTGGATTTGATGCACCATGTCACCTACATTTTTTTGCTGCCATGCTGCATTTCACATTTGGGCAACCACATGGCAACTGAAGTTGATTCAACATGGCAACTGTAGTTGCTGTCACATGGCAAATACAGTTCATTACACATGGCAACTGGATTTGCTGCACCATGTCACCTACACTTTTTTGTTTCCATGCTGCATTTTTTCCACTCGGCAAGCACATGGCAAGTGGAGTTAGCACAACATGGCAACTGTAGTTGATGTGACATGGCAACTACAGTCCAACCAGATGGGAACTATAGTGCAACTACATGGCAACTATAGTTGCTATGACATGGCCACTGTAGTTGCACCACACATGGCAACTCCCCACTTTTTTGTGCCTACATCTCATATCATGCACCCTATCTTCTCACAATCCATCTATTTTTTGTTTCTAGGTATCCTAATCCACTTTTTTGATCCTTGCAGCCACCCCTGAGGAGATTTCACCTTCACTTGAAGAAGCTTACCACATGATCGAGGAGGCAGCATTGCAGAGGAGGTCCTCACGAGGGCAACGGCAATCAAGTTCCAACGTGCCTGCAGATACGGTATCTGAGGATACCATTAGGAGTGCCACCCCTGGTTCTGTGAGGCAGCAGAGGGTAGTTCACCCACCTCCCGTGGAAGACTACAAGCCCGAATTCAGGGCCACTAAGGAACAGACCCAGCTGTACGATATTGTCAAGCGGTTTGGAAATGCGAGGTCCAGCAGCAAGAACATGAAGGAGCTGAAAGCATAAATGACCACACCCCATAATCTCTCATTTTGCTTTGTTCCTTTTTACCATTCATCTTCTTTGTACTTTCTATACATGACCCGCTTACGTTTTAGTTCTTTCATTTTTTTACTTAGTAGGCATTATTCTTTCATGTTATATCGTTTTCATACTGCTCATGTTTGGACAGAACCAAGGTCATTCAATGCGAAGCGACGTACGTCGACCTGGGTGATCTTGCCGAGTCTGTGAGGCCAAACAGTAGAATGTCGACGAATGTAGTTGCATGCGGGATTGACTACATCAATAATCATACGGATGTGTGTGCCGACAAAATAATCATGCATTACAGTGTGACCTGCAAAATATGGGATACTGACTTCCACCACAAAATCCCGAGGAAGAATTTTGCACAACACGGTGAATTCAAGCTCACACTGAAGAAATATGTGAGTACTCCTTCCCTGTTTGCACTTTTTTTCACATGGTATGGTTTTTGGCCATCATCTGCACTCTGTTTTATGTGGCAGATGTTTCATGTGGCAATAGCTGCCGTGCAAACTGACTTTTTGATTTTTGCATCTCGTACAAACTATGTGGCAACTTCATAGAAAAATACACGGCAAATTTTGTTCATACATGGATGGCAACTTTCTTTCAACTAACCCCACCCATAACCAAACATTCTACGTGATTCTACTTTTTTGTCCCTCTGCTGTTCTTCATGTGAACTCTGCTTCTTATTTCCCTCACTTTTAAATGCAGGTCATGTTCCCCATGTTCCAGGAGCTTGCACCACATGACCAACACGACAAGTGTGGTCACCACTCTGCGATCTGTCTTGACCTGAAGAACCAACGCTTTGAGGTGCATGATTCAATGCGTTCGGCAGCTGATGCAGACCTTACTTCGCATGCTGAATTCTTCATCAACAACATCAAAGAGACATGGAACCGTCAGTACGAAAACTCAAAGGTCCAGATCAGACATTTCCCGTTTGAGTACGTGGCGACTACGAATCAAGGGAACACGTAATTTCCTACCCCCTCCTTCATGTGCCATTTACATCAATCTCACCCCTCTTTTGTTGTTACATCTGAATTGAAGTCTATCACTGCTATGTCTGTCCTTTTTTGCGAGTTCACCTGACTCTTTTTCTTGTGCAGGACAGACTGTGGCTTTCACACGTTGGAATACTTTGCAAAGTGGGAAGGTAGACTTGTCTCCGCTGTCACAGCTGCAACGGTCGTTGAGCTCCGAAAAATCTACACATGGAACTGGTTGACGAATGAAGATTTCAACAAGCGGTCCGGAGCACGCGAGTTCGTGGAGGAAGCTGTCAAGAAAGTCATCAAGAAGTACAAGTGATCACGTGGCGTTACACACCGGACGCATACCTTACATTCTGTTGCCGAGGAATGTAAGGTATTATCTCTTTGTTCTCGTCAAAAACTATGTTTGTGTGCTATGTTATGACTGCAACCCCGCGTAGCCTACTATATAGTGGTGGTTTGTGAGCGACATTTGAATAGTTTCTGTAATATATGTGTGGATGTGAACCTTTTTAGGTGTGACATCAGATATGTTTTTATGTTTATCATTATTACTATGGTTTCATCGTTTGTAGCACCAGTTTGTTGTTTCGAATGCGTCTACGATGTATTAAAAAATGGCAAATGTAGTTCATCAGACATGGTTAGTGAAAGTCATCATCGTTTTTCATTTGGCTGTTTTGCTTATTCCTTTTCATTGCTAACTGCATCGGCTAGCATGGGTAGGTTGATCATGTAGCCACAACCTTTGCTGCGGTTTATGCACGTTACGCTTTTTCCAACTTGTTTCCCATACATTGCACACAACACACTATGTATCACTAAACCGCATCGAATTGTCTTGGAAATATATGCGATGCAGAGTCATTACAAATACCGTGGCATATTTTCAGTATAGCTAACATGGCAGATCCAGTACAAACAACACGGCAGATCCAGCATAATTAACATGGTAGATCCAGTACAACTAACATGGCAGATCCAGTACAACTAACATGGCAGATCCAGTACAACTAGCATGTCATATTTAGTATAAAATAGCATGGCATATTTAGTATAAAATAGCATGGCAGACTAACTACACATAACATGGCAGATTAAGTACCCATAACATGGCAGATTAAGTACCCATAACATGGCAACTGCATTTATCCATTCAATGTATTTTCCTTCAACTTCTGATGCCCCTCAAGAGTCATTCTCCCAATTTAAAAAAAATCACAACATCTAGGGTACAAAACAAAATGTCCACAAGGACCATGTCACAGCGCCCCAATTTTTGCTTATGGGTTGCCCGTCCCTTTCTTCGTTTTCTTGTGTTTTGCTTGAATCTCCAATCCCGATTTGTACCTTATCTCTCTTGGATGACCCTTTGTGATGGAACGGGGTGGGTTCCTGATCCGGGTTTGTGTGCTTGCTGTTCCAGATCCTATCTCCGAGTTTTCAGATGATGGCCCCGTGGATGAAGGCACACTTGATATGCGGGGGAACCGGTGTAAGGCTTCCTCAGCTTTCCTCTTCTTGATCTCATCAAGCTCTCTTTTCAGGGCCTTCCTGTGTTTTTCTGCGACTCTCTCTCATCACTCTTGCACGCTTCATCAATTAGCTCAACATAGTTCTTTGTCAGCACAACATGCCTCACGGCTTCCATGGTTGCCTCAGGTCTCTCGTCATGCACAACCAGAACTGCGTTTGTTGTCTGGCGCAAATGCCTCGTCAGCGTCCCATGTCCATCACCGCCTTATGAAATGGCGGGGCATCCGTGTCACAGCGTTCATGTCCATTACTTTTAGTATGTGACAGCACACAATGCCGTCCTGTTCAAACTTGCAGCATTGGCAGTAGTATTTGCCTTCGCCTATCGAGGCTTTGACGAAGTAGTTCCTTCCTTTGTCCGGGTCTCCAGGTTCTGAATCTGACATGCCCAAAACAGAACACACCTTGAACGTATGTTCGTCCACCTGGAAAGCTGTGAACATGCTGGCACGCTTTATTTCTTCCTGGAATCTGCAAGTTTTGTGTGTTTTCTGTTAAACTATCATGCAATCTTTTTTTGTAGCACCTTATGTTGTCATGGAAATAGAAATACATTTTGTTTGAACATGGCAAACATAGTACATTGAACATGGCAACTGCAGTACACTAGACATGGCAACTGCAGTAAACTAGACAAGGCAACTGTAGTACATTTTCAACTGGCCATCGTCATTTCCACACCAACATTCCCCACTGGAAGAACATTGCATAAAACATGGCAACTGCATTTTTATTGAACATGCCATCTACAGTTGAGTAAACAAGGCAATTGCATTTTTCAACAAACATGGCAGTTGCATTTTTAGTAAACATGGCAATTGCATTTCAGCATATGTGTCGAGAATATAACATTTTTCAGTTGACATTGGCATTTGCATACCAACATGCCCCAATGTAAGTACAATGCATTAAACATGGCAACTGCACTTCATTGAACATGGAAAATGCATCCGAGCAAGCATGGTAAACAGAATTTTCATTAAACATGGAAACTGTAGCTGAGTAAGCATCGCAAACAGTATTTCATTAAATATGGCAACTACATATCATGGCAACTGCATTGCACTCTATATGGCACCTACTGCCTTAGTGATTTTGCGCAAATAAGACCGTAACGCAACTGACTTACTTGTTAAAGATCTTGTTGGTGTATATCTTGCTCATCTGCCTCTCCATCGGTAAATGCGTTAGCAATTTTGGCTGCTTTAGCGCGGTGGTCGCTTCTTGTTGTAGCTCAGATCCCAAAATTTTGCTGCAAAGCTGTGTACTGCTTGGCAAACTGTAGCAATGAGTTGCCAGGGCTCACGTACCGCTTCAAAACAGCATTGAAACCCTTGCTGCGCTGCGTAGTCTGCAGAAAGGGGAAGAAGCACTGCATGAAGTAGGCCGGCACCCAGTACATTCGCTTCTCCCACAGGCTAGCAAGCGTCTCATTGTCTTGGACTTGATATGTTTCAATCATGGCCATCCAGCTCCTTTCAAACTCCTCCACCGTCAAGCTGTGGTCCACGCACAGCTCGAACGCCTTATGGAGCTCTAGACGGTCAGCAAAGAATGGTCCTAGCATCTCTTCAGCCTTCTTTATAATGTGCCACCTGCAGTGCCTGTGCACTGCCAACGGAAATACCTCCTCTATGCCTGCACGCATGCTGAAATCCTGGTCTGTTATTATGTTCATCGGAGCAAGTCCATCCATGCACTCCAAGAAGGTCTTGAACAGCCAAACGTACCCATCCGTGTCTTCGTTCCGAACGAGCCCACAGCCGAACTGCAACGACTGATTGTGGTTATTTATTCCTATGAATGGAGCGCATGGCATCTTGTACATATTAGTCATATACGTCGCTTCGAATGAAATGCAATCTCGGAAATGTTTGTAGGCTCTCCTTGCAGCACCATCCATCCAATACATGTTCCTGACACGTTCCTCGTCGTCCAACCTTATCCTGTAGAAGAAATTTGGATCTTCCTTTGCTTTCTCATCGAAGTAGGCCATTGTGGCCTCTATGTCAGCCAACTTGCTCTCTCTACGGTACTTGGCCTGTAGGTTTGTGACGTCAGCTGGTATGTAGGGCATGCTACTCAGTTTCCTCTTTTTGATGTGGATGAGTGATAGTATCTGGACCATTCTTGATGGACCGACGTTACAATCATATAGAAGCTTTATGAATTTCCTTTCGACTGGGGTGAATCCTCTGTGGGCGGTCAAAAATTTGACTAGGTCGAACTTCTTTATGAGTTTGTGGTTGTGCTCGTCAAAATATTCAGTGACCACATAATGTGTTCCATCTATGTTTAGCTTACACCGGACAAGGCATCCCGTCTTGAGAATGATCCCTCTCTTTCATTCCGGAACGACAGGCGCAACACCCTTCCCCTTCTTGTTCCTTCGTGCCTTGTGGCACCTCATCTCACCTCTGCTGTACTCGTTAGTTTTCTTAATTTTCCTATGGTATTCGGTGTTGACGGCAAACCCATGGAACTTTGCATATGTCTGGTAGAATTCCTTTGCTTCTGTAAATGATTCAAATCTCTGCCCAACGTACGGTGGCTGAGGTACCACGATCTCTGGTTGCCCATCATCTTCATCCCCTTGTGCCTCGTCGTCAGTTTCATCATTCACTTCAGTATCGGCGGCAGTTTCATCTACTTGAGTGTTGCCAGTGCTTGTGTTCAAAGGGGTGGCTGTGGGAATTGCTGGAATGATTGCCATTTCCGACTCTGACTTGGCATTGTTTGCAGCATGCTTGTCTGCTGGCTGGGGAACGCATCTTCCGTGCGCTCAGAGCTCCCCGCAGTAGATGTGCCCGCGCCGCTGTTCACTGTAGTTGTAGGCCCTGTAATGGGAAAAACAGGTATGAGAGTAAGATTTTTTGTTTGAATAACATGTTTATCGCAACAGATCACATCAACGTCGAGTAATTTGGCATTACATCATTCGAACAGCAAGATGTGAGTCTGCGCGTGGACATGTGTGGCAAATGTAGTTGTCCAGTCATGGCAGCTACAGTCCAACAAACATGGCAACTATTGTTTGCCAATGCACGACAACAAGCTCCTTTTTTTAGTACGAAAACTTGGGTTCTATATGCATGGCAGCTGCAGTCCTGCATACATGGCAAAAACTGCTACCAACAAATGGCAACCACTGTGTTCTAGCAACAAAACTATTGCATTCTAAGCCTGATCTCACTAGGCAAAACGCGATCAACCATTAGTGATGCACACATGCTTTTAGCAGTTGGCAAATTTCAAAGACGATACATGACTCATTTACACGCAACCACTTGTTAGCATTTTATGCTTGGTTTTGTTCACCATCACTACTACAAATCTTTTTTCTCGTGACGTGCTTTTTTTTCCACAAAAACAAATGTAATGCTGTTTTGTGGTTCAATTTTTTTCCTTACCTTGTTGTGCTGCATGTGACCATCTTGTGTGGTCTGTGACACCAAATTGACGTGCTCCACCTGCAATCTGTGAAGCTTGCCATGAGACGTTTGCCGGGTTACCACCACCATAATAACCTGTAAGCATCATAGTAGTTGGTCAATTCATGGCAAATGCAGTTTGTGCTAGCATGGCAACTGCAGTTGCCCCTGGTGTGGCAACTGCAGTTGTCCTGGCATGGCAACTGTAGTTGCACTGGTATGGCAACTGCAGTTGCCATGGCATGGCAACTGCAGTTGTTCCTCCATGGCAACTGCAGCTGTCCAGGGATGGCAACAACAGTTGTCCAGAGATGACAACTATAGTTATTTATCCATGGCAACTGCAGTTGTCAACTATGCTCTTTCTGCTAATTGATCATCCGCAACTTCACTTTTTTATGGACTCACCTGTGTATGACATCGATGGCAGGTACATGGGTGCTGCCTGATGCCACATGCTGCATGAAGGCTCTGCATTTTCACCCGTGATAACTCGTGAGTCCTTTTGCCATTTTTTGCATGTTTATTTTTCATGTCCAGACCAGTATGTGCTCTTTTTCGTATGCATTACCTTGATTAGCAATATTAGCTAGTTGAAGTTGAATGCCCGTACATTTTTAAGTGTTAGCACCTTGTGACTGAACTTGCCACGGGGCCCCCTGAGTGTGTTTTGGTCATAAGAACCTGCGAAAAAATGATAGTGTACGACATAAGTAGAATGTCATCTTCATCGTTGCGAAGATGGCAACTATTCTCTTTGTCGGTGTCAAAACCGGCGGCTCTCGGGTAGGGGGTCCCGAACTATGCGTCTAGGCAGATGGTAACAGGAGACAAGGGACACGATGTTTTTACCCAGGTTCGGGCCCTCTCGGTGGAGGTAAAACCCTACTCCTGCTAGATTAATTTTGATGATATGGGTAGTACAAGAGTAGATCTACCACGAGATCAAGGAGGCTAAACCCTAGAAGCTGGCCTATGGTATGATTGTTGTTCGTCCTACGGACTAAAACCCTCCGGTTTATATAGACATCGGAGAGGGCTAGGGTTACACAGAGTCGGTTACAATGGTAGGAGATCTACATATCCGTATCGCCAAGCTTGCCTTCCACGCCAAGGAAAGTCCCATCCAGACACGGGACGAAGTCTTCAATCTTGTATCTTCATAGTCTTGGAGTCCGGCCGACGGTGATAGTTCGGCTATCCAGACACCCCCTAGTCCAGGACTCCCTCAGTAGCCCCTGAACCAGGCTTCAATGACGACGAGTCCGGCACACATATTGTCTTCGGCATTGCAAGGCGGGTTCCTCCTTCCGAATAATTCATAGAAGATTTTGAACACCAGGATAGTGTCCGGCTCTGCAAAATAAGTTCCGCATACCGCCGTAGAGAGAATAATATTTACACAAGTTCAATCTGCTGACGTATTTCGTGGCGTGACGTCACACCACGGCCAAGCATTTATTCGAATTGTTTTTACTGTTCCACCTCAGTGCGTTTAGCGAAGCGGTTTCCTTGGCATGTCTTGTCAAAGCAGATATTGTGTCCCCTTATTCCGGGATTCTCATCAATATGGGCGTGGGTAACCCAACCGCACCATTGATTACGGCGCTTGGGAGATAAGCGAGTTTTACCAGGCTGGTGGGGACATATAGTTTTCGTCCGCCCATATATAGGGGGATAAGGATCCACCTTTTTTACCTACGCCTTCTTCCTCCTTTGCTTATCCTTCTCCGCGCACTCGACCTCCAGCGCCCAAGTCCGCACATCTTGCCTCAACCTTCTCCAGCCATGTCCGGAGCGGGAGGCAAGTGGATGGCCTCCTCCGTCACGGAGGGGCACATCAAAAGGCTAAGGAAAGCCGGATACCTGCACAACGATATTGCGCACTGGCCTCCCGACGAGGGGCAGCTCGTCCCCACCCCCAGGCCCCATGAGAGGGTGGTGTTCCTTCCCCATTTCCTCCGCGGACTGGGCTTCCCACTCCATCCATTTGTCCGGGGGCTCATGTTCTACTACGGCCTGGATTTCCATGATTTGGCCCCGAATTTCATCCTCAACATCTCGGCGTTCATCGTCGTGTGCAAGGCCTTCCTCTACATCCAGCCCCACTTCGGCTTATGACTGAAGACTTTTAACGTCAAGCCGAAGGTAGTGGGCGGCCGCCAAGTGGAGTGCGGAGGCGCCATGGTGGGCAAGATGCCCAACATCACATGGCTCGAGGGTGCCTTCGTGGAAACCATCAAAGGGTGGCAATCGGGGTGGTTCTACATCACCGAGCCGCGTGACCCTGAATGGGCAGCGGCCCCCGAATTCAGATTTGGCATCCCCACACGGCTCACCTCCTGGAAAGAGAAGGGCCTAACATGGGGTGATTCGGAGGAGCTGACCGGACTTCAATCCTACGTCCAAACCCTGGTGAACAAGAAGCTCAAGCTTGTCAACGTAATCCAGGTCATGCTGATCCGCCGGATCCTCCCGTGCCAACAGCGGGCTTTCAATTTGTGGGAGTTTGATCCGGCACAGCACCCAACCTTGAGCAGGCTCTTCGACACTATGTACGAAGACGCCTGGAGGGTGCTGTTCAAGGGCGCCGAGGCTCCCTCATCCGCTACCGAAGATTGCGGATTCAGCTCGCAACGTCAAGTCGGCAAGGTAAGCTATTTTAGCCTTTACGGGACACTTGCTTTCCATAGTTTGACTCTATGTGGGATCTAAACTCCCTTTACCTTTGACAGGCCTGGCAGAAGACGTCCGGGTAGGTTAACTTCCCGGCTCCCTTGCCAGAAGACCCAGCGGATGCCCGATTAACGGGACTGCTGGCTCCGGCGCCTTACGTGGTGCCGGAGAAGAAGGCCAAGAAGAAGGCCACGGGAACTCGAAGGAGTTCCCGGTGCCAGGTGTTATCGGACTCATCATCCGATGACTCCGAGGCGGACTCCTCCCGTGAAGACGAGGAGGAGAAAAAAGAGGCCTCTCCCCCAGCGGGGGGAGAGAATATAAGGAAGTCTTCCTCAATGGAGGAGGCCGAAGGGTCCAAGAAGGGAAGGACCCTCCCTCCGGACTGTTCCACCAACGCCAACGGCGGCGAAGAGGAGTGGACCTCGAGGGCCAAGCCCCTGGCGAGATCGTAAGTGTCCGGATTTCCATAACAACTCATGATTTTTCTTTCATCGCATAGTGTCTTCTAACGCCGAATACCACCATGTAGCCCGCCCAAGGACGATCTCCCCGTTTCGTCGAGCGGCTCCTTGGGCTCGTCGGATGTGAATAGCGCTTCACTTTCGACCACCTCCTCCCCCCGTGACACAGACGACGCCGAGGTGGGGCCCCAGAAGGGGCCCAGCCAGGAGGAGGAGGCCCCGGAGGTGTCGTAGGGCAACCTTCCGGACTTTGGGCTGGACTACGCATCGGAACCTTTAGTGATTCCGGAGTCTGGCGGGCGGCCCCTTCGTAGGAAGGGTGAGACTACGACGCCAGTGACCTCCGTCCAACCGGAGGCGCCGGATAATTTGCTGGAGGCGCTCAACGGTGCTTCCATCGACGAGGAGCACCGCACTGTTATGAGTGCGGTGATTCAGAAAGTTCAGTCTGCCAAGAGCGGGCTGACTGAAGCCTGCGCCAGCCTTTTAACAGGCTTTGAGGTAAGTAATATAAGATATGTAAAAATAGTACCGCATAGACAGTAGCCCCTAATGCTCAGTTTGGTGTTCGGAAAGAAAAGCCGAACTGAGGATCTAAAAAGATATACGCAGGAGTCTAACACAAAAATGTCAATATGGGAATGCAGGCTGCACTGCTGACCTTTGCCGCACTGACTGCGGAGGTTAATGCATTGAAGCAGAGCCTCGAGCGGTCCGAGAATGAGCTCGGCCGTGCCAAGAAGCAGCTCGAGGACAAGGAAGGTAAGTAATACATTAAAGTAATACCTTATAGAAAAGGATTTGGTTGCAAAAAATGACAAGAATAACGTGGGTATTGCAGGGGCCATGAATGAGGTGGCGACCCTGAAGGAAGCGGTGTCCGAGGCGGAACGCAATGCGGCCGCGGTACGCACCGAGCGAGAGAAGCAGGAGGCGCGGGTGGCGGAGGTGCGGTAAGAGCTCCAGGCTCTCGTGGAAAAACATGAGAGTTTGGAGCGTGACTCGAAGACTCGAGAGTCCGAGCTCGCCTCGGCTCTTGAGAGTGCCAAAGCCGCCAAGGCCGAAGCCCAAAAAGCCCTCCAGGAGATTGAGGCGATAAAGAAGATAGCGGCCGGTAAGGCATTCTTCATGCAAAGCAAGCACGTGAAAGTGAATTACTTGTTACTTACCCGAATCCCGAGCTCTCCAAGAGCATTCGCAGATCTGCCCCGCAGTGTGTCCGATGCTGCCGCATTCTACCGGGCCGAGGAGGGGATCTTGACAGAGAAGGTATTCTGGTCTCAGTATGCTGAGGCTGGACATCCGGTGCCCCTGAGCGACCAGCTGAAGCAGCTGGTCGAGCTCCACAAGGTGGCCGAACAGGCTATGAAGGGCCTCATAGTTTGGCTATGGCCCAAAGAAGCCATGCCTGGGAGCTACTTCGGTCTGGTGCGGCAGCTGGTGGACGCCTATCCATGGGTTGAAGTCATCAAGCACTCCGCCTGCATTGAAGGTGCCCGTCGGGCCCTTGCCCGTGCTAAAGTGCACTGGGGCAGGATGGACACTGAGAAGCTTGTGACGGATGCGCCACCGCCGGGCAAGGAGTATCGTACGCCCGAGATGTACTATAAGGGTGTCCTGAAGGGTGCCCGCCTTATAGCGGGTGAATGTTCCAAAGATGTAATTTTTTAGTAGACTCGCAATTTGTTATCCTGTGCGCTGAAAACTTTGTTCATATGCGCTAAGCAATGCTTTGTTAATTTAAAATATTACCTTCTGTGCGGCCGTTTATCAAATCTGAGAGATGGCAAGTCGTTGGCTTCAGCCCCCATGCCACGAGTGCTGGGGTGTTCGGGATAAACTTGAGCGCTCTTTTTCCCATTTTTGGGTCCTTCGAGGGAGGCGCTCAACACAACGAACGAGGCAACCGGACTTATAATGCTTGAACACTCCCACTTAGCCATAGAATTCTATAATTTTAAATTTCGGCGAAGCCCCTAGTGTTCGGAAGACCGAATTCGGGGCGCTATCCATGCCTGGTGCCGGACAAAGCCGGCTCCTCGCTCTAAGCGGCATAAGTCTTTAGGGACTCGA
The DNA here is from genome assembly GCF_002162155.2 of Triticum dicoccoides. Lineage (NCBI taxonomy): Eukaryota > Viridiplantae > Streptophyta > Magnoliopsida > Poales > Poaceae > Triticum > Triticum dicoccoides. The sequence goes on from NC_041389.1 coordinate 135,035,815, forward strand.
AAAAACCTCTCGAACAGCGACCAGCTCTCGCCCTATCATGACAGTCAGTTTTAGCTTTCTCCACTGAGGTGCTCAACCCAGCTCAACTGGGGCACAATCGCAGTGGTTCTCCCAGCGCTACCTTAGCCGATATAACGGAACGTAAGGTACCAAAACGTGGGAGCCGGGCAAACCCAACTATTGACCCAAGACATGATTCGGAGCCGATGCATATAATGCTATAAGTTCGGGGTGCCGCACTTGTGAAAGTGTTCGGTCTTATCACACCATAATTTGGGGAACTTAAGCCCCTGGTGTATTTAGCCATACCAAAGCGTACGGGTGCAACATGTCATAAGTGGACATAAATAAAAAAGTGAATGCAGTTAGAGGCAAAAAGCGATGCATTGTTTATTCAAAAAATACTGCAATGAAAGCAGGACGATACAAATAGTGCGATAAGCAAGGGATGGGACTATTTAACATGTCCCCCTCCAGGGGTAGGCTGCGGGATGGTATGTAAAACAGGTATAATGCTCGTAATGAAGACCACCTGGATACTCGACGTAGCTTTTCTGCTTCCCTGGCTGTTGCATCGTGAGTTCGGCAAGTCTACCGCCGGACAGAGCTTCTGGGAAACGGAGTCCTGTGAATAAGAAGAAAGGAAAGAATGACACAATTTGGAGCCCCTGGTGTGGTTGAGCCGCACTCTGGGCATGATGTGGTCGTGCCCCTACCCCTATGCCCATGGTATCGCCAGAGCGTAGTTATGTATGCGTGGTAGTGGCTTCGCGATTTCGCGAGGGCTGGGGTTGGGGCCGTATTGCTATGCATGCTCGGAACGTGCCAGGTGGTCTTGCTGTAGGTTACTCCGGGCGCGCTTGACGGTGTCCGGCCGCTAAACAGCCGGACCTGAGAATTGCCTTAAGAGGCTACTTTGTACTTCCATCGCGAGAGCCGCTGTATGCTCCTCTGTTTGGAGAGGGCGTTCGGTGTTTCCGTTGACCGTAATGACTCCTCGAGGGCCTGTCATCTTGAGCTTTAGGTATGCGTAGTGTGGCACCGCATTGAACTTTGCGAATGCGGTTCGTCCGAGCAGTGCGTGATAACCGCTGCGGAATGGGACTATGTCGAAGATTAACTCCTCGCTTCGGAAGTTATCCGGGGATTCGAAGACCACTTCCAGTGTAACTGAGCCTGTGCAGTTGGCCTCTACACCTGGTATGACGCCTTTAAAGGTCGTTCTTGTGGGTTTAATCCTTGAGGGGTCTATGCCCATCTTGCGCACTGTATCCTGATAAAGCAGATTCAGGCTGCTGCCGCCGTCCATCAGGACACTAGTGAGGTGAAATCCATCGATGATTGGCTCTAGAACCAATGCGGCGAATCCGCCATGGCAGATGCTAGTAGGGTGGTCCCTTCGATCAAAAGTGATCGGGCATGAGGACCACGGGTTGAATTTTGGGGCGAATGGCTCCATCGCATATACGTCCCTGAGTGCACGCTTCCGCTCCCTCTTGGGTATGTGGGTTACGTATATCATGTTCACCGTCCGCACTTGTGGGGGGAAACCCTTCTGTCCTCTATTGTTCGGTGGCCAGGTCTCTTCCTCGTCATCGCTATGCAGCCCCTTGTCATTGTTCTTGGCAATTAACTTGCCTGCCTGCTTGAACACCCAACAATCCATGTAGGTGTGATTGCCTGGCTTTTCGGGGGTGTCGTGTATCTGGCACAAGCGATCGAGTATCCGGTCCAAATTGGACGGGCCCGGAGTAGTTCTTTTGAATGGCTTTTTCCGCTGACCGGGTTTAGAGCCTCTGAATCCGGCATTGACTGCGGTATCTTCAGTATTATCGCCGTTAATGCGGCGCTTGTGCTTATTACGACGCGACCTGCCATTGCTGTCCTTGGTATCCCAACTACCAGAGTTTTTGGTCAGGTTGTTACTGCGAGCTAGCCAGCTGTCCTCTCCCGCACAGAAGCGGGTCATGAGTGATGTGAGGGCTGCCATAGATTTCGTCTTTTCCTATCCTAGGTGCTGGGCAAGCCACTCGACGTGAAGGCTGCAAGGGCCTCTACATACGGACAATCGTTGATTTGATTTTTCTTGGTTAAGAACCGTGTCCAGAATTGTCTGGCTGATTCGTCTGGCTGTTGAATTATGTGGCTTAGGTCATCAGCGTCTGGTGGTCGCACATATGTGCCCTGGAAGTTATTAAGGAATGCGGCTTCCAGGTCTTCCCAACACCCAATTGATTCTGCTGGTAAGCTATTGAGCCAATGCCGAGCTGGCCCTTTGAGCTTGAGTAGGAGGTATTTGATGGCGTGTAGATCATCACCGCGGGCCATGTGGATGTGAAGGAGATAGTCCTCAATCCAAACCGCAGGATCTGTTGTGCTGTCGTATGATTCAATGTTTACGGGTTTGAAACCCTCGGGGATTTGATGATCCATTACTTCGTCTGTGAAGCATAGTGGGTGTGCGGCGCCTCTGTATTGGGCTATATCATGACGCAGCTCGAACGAGCTTTGTCTACTGTGTTCGGCCCGGCCGGAATTGCTGTATCCGGCGTGACGGTTGTCGTCACGCATCGTGGGGCGCCCACGCGATCCGTAGATCGATCTTTTTTGTCTTGCCTTATCCTCCAATATGTCTCGTAAGTCCGGCGCATTTGTCACGCCCAAGATGGGACCCTATCCTAAAGGAACTCGAAGGTCCCACCAAGGATAGAAGCGCATCTTGAAGATGCTTTTGCAAGGTGGATATCATTACATCAACATTACATAATAGATGGGGATACATACAAAAGGCATACAATGCCACACAAATACAACATCATATTACACAAGAGCATCATCCGACTACGGATGAAACACAAACAGAAACTCAAACGACATCCACCCTGCTAGCACAGGCTGCCGACCTGGAACCTATCCCCTGATCGAAGAAGAAGCAGAAGAAGAACTCCAAACAAGCAAATATCGCTCTCGCGTCATGATCATCGCATAACCTGTACCTGCAACTGTTATTGTAGTAATCTGTGAGCCACGAGGACTCAGCAATCCCGTTACCATGGGTATCAAGAGTAGCAAAGCTTAAAGGAAAAGGAAGGGGGTAAAGTGGTGAGGTTGCAGCAGTGACTAAGCATATATGGTGGCTAACCAACGCAAATAAGAGCGAGAAGAGAGCAAGCGGAACGGTCGTGAAGCTAACAATGATCAAGAGGTGATCCTGAACTCCTACTTACGTCAAGCATAACCCAAAACCGTGTTCACTTCCCGGACTCTGCCGAAAAGAGACCATCACGGCTACACACGCGGTTGATGCGTTTTAATTCGGATCTGGTGTCAAGTTATCTACAACCAGACATTAACAAATTCCCATCTACCACATAACCATGGGCACGGCTCTCGAAAGTTTATACCCTGCAGGGGTGTTGAGGGAGTCCTGGACTAGGGGGCGTCCGGATAGCCGAACTATCATCATCGGCCGGACTCCCAGACTATGAAGATAGAAGATTGAAGACTTCGTCCCGTGTCCGGATGGGACTTTCCTTGGCGTGGAAGGCAAGCTTGGCGATACGGATATGTAGATCTCCTACCATTGTAACCGACTCTGTGTAACCCTAGCCCTCTCCGGTGTCTATATAAACCGGAGGGTTTTAGTCCGTAGGACAACAACAATTATACCATAGGCTAGCTTCTAGGGTTTAGCCTCCTTGATCTCGTGGTAGATCCACTCTTGTACTACCCATATCATCAATATCAATCAAGCAGGAGTAGGGTTTTACCTCCGTCGAGAGGGCCCGAACCTGGGTAAAAACATCGTGTCCCTTGTCTCCTGTTACCATCCGCCTAGACGCACAGTTCGGGAGCCCCTACCCGAGATCCGCCGGTTTTGACACCGACAATGGTGCTTTCATTGAGAGTTCCTCTGTGTCATCACCGATCGGCTTGATGGATCCTTCGATCATCAACAACGACGCGGTCCAGGGTGAGACTTTTCTGCCCGGGCAGATCTTCGTATTCGGCGGCTTTGCACTGCGGGCCAATTCGCTTGGCCATCTGGAGCAGATTGAAAGCTACGCCCCTGGCCATCAGGTCAGATTTGGAAGTCTGAACTTCACGGCTGACATTCGCGGAGACTTGATCTTCGACGGATTCGAGCCACAGCCGAGCGCGCCGCACTGTCATGATGGGCATGACTTAGCTCTGCTGCCGGACAGTGCCCTGGAGGCCGCACACGAGTCCACTCTGGTCCTCAATTCGGAGCCGGCTGCGCAGATCGAGGACGGGTCGCTAGACACCGCCTCGGGGGCTGCTACATCTACGGCGATGGAGCCAAATACCGACCTTGTCCCTTGTGAGTCTCGCGACTCTGAGGTGCCGGACTCCTCGCCGGACTCCGAACCTCCCGCGCCCCCTCCAATCGAATCCGATTGGGCGCCGATCATGGAGTTCACCGCCGCGGACATCTTTCAACACTCACCTTACGGCGACATCCTAAATTCGCTAAAGTATCTCTTGTTATCAGGAGAGCCCTGGCCGAACTGCGGTCAGGACGGTTGGGATGTGGACGACGAAGAAATTCAAAGCCCACCCACCACCCACTTTGTAGCCACTGTCGACGATCTAACCGACATGCTAGACTACGACTCCGAAGACATCGACGGTATGGACGACGATGCCGGAGACGACCAAGAACCAGCGCCTACGGGGCACTGGAAGGCCACCTCGTCATATGAAATATACATGGTGGACATCCCAAAGGATGGGAATGGCGAGGAAGCAGCGGAGGAAGACCCCTCCAAGAAATAGCCTAAGCGCCGGCGTCAGCGGCGCCGCTCTAAATCCCGCCACAGCAAGAATGGAGATTCCGGCACTGGAGATAATAACACCCCAGACAGTGCCAAAGACAACCCCCTCCAGCAAGATTCAGCACAGGAGGACGGAGAAGCCAGCCCTCATGAGAGAGCGGCAGACGAAGAGGTAGAGGATGATAATTACATGCCTCCCTCCGGAGATGAGGCAAGCCTCGACGATGACAAATTCGTCGTGCCTGAGGATCCCATCGAACAAGAGCGTTTTAAACGCATGCTTATGGCCATGGCAAGCAGCCTCAAGAAAAAGCAGCAACAACTTAGAGCTGATCAAGATCTGCTAGCCGACAAATGGACTGAAGTCCTTGCGTCTGAAGAGCATGAACTCGAACGCCCCTCCAAAAGTTACCCCAAATGCAAGCTACTCCCCCGATTAGAGGAGGAGGCATATAAACCTGCATCACCAGCGCACAATACGGCTGACCGACCACCCCGTGGTTGCGACAGATAGGCCTCTAGGCCCTACACTAAAGCCGTACCCCGACATCGCTCGAAAAGCACAAAGCCACAAGGGAACACTCCGGACTTGCGAGATATATTGGAGGATAAGGCAAGACAATCAAGATCGATCTACGGATCGCGTGGGCGCCCCATGATACGCGACGACAACCGTCGCGCCGGACACAGCAAGTCCGGCCGGGCTGAACACAGTAGACAAAGCTCGTTTGAGCTACGTCGTGATATAGCCCAATACAGAGGCACCGCACACCCACTATGCTTCACAGATGAAGTAATGGATCATCAAATCCCCGAAGGGTTCAAACCCGTGAATATTGAATCCTATGATGGCACAACAGACCCCGCGGTTTGGATCGAAGACTATCTCCTTCATATCCACATGGCCCGCGCTGACGACCTTCACGCCATCAAATATCTCCCACTCAAGCTTAAAGGACCAGCTCGGCATTGGCTTAAGAGCTTGCCAGTAGAATCAATTGGGTGTTGGGAGGACCTGGAAGCCGCATTCCTTGACAACTTCCAGGGCACATATGTGCGACCACCAGACGATGATGACCTAAGCCACATAATTCAGCAGCCAGACGAATCGGCCAGACAATTCTGGACACGGTTCTTAACAAAGAAAAATCAAATAGTCAACTGTCCGGATGCAGAGGCCCTCGCAGCCTTCAAACATAACATCCGCGAAGAGTGGCTTGCCCGGCACCTAGGACAGGAAAAGCCGAAATCCATGGCAGCCCTCACGTCACTCATGACCCGCTTCTGCGTGGGAGAGGACAGCTGGCTAGCCCACAGTAACAACCTCAGCAAAAATTCTGGCAGTCCGGATACCAAGGACCGCAATGGCAGGTCACGTCGCAACAAAAACAAACGCCGCGTTAACGGCGATAACACTGAGGATACGACAGTCAACACCGGATTCAGAGGCTCCAAACCCGGTCGGCGGAAAAAGCCATTCAAAAGAACTACTCCGGGTCCGTCCAATTTGGACCGAATACTCGACCGCTCTTGCCAGATACACGGCACCCCCGAAAATCCAGCTAATCACACCAACATGGATTGTTGGGTATTCAAGCAGGCAGGCAAGTTAATTGCCGAAAACAATGACAAGGGGTTGCATAGCGATGACGAGGAAGAGACCCGGTCGCCGAACAATAGAGGACAGAAAGGTTTCCCCCCACAAGTGCGGACGGTGAACATGATATATGCAACCCACATACCCAAGAGGGAGCGGAAGCGTGCACTCAGGGACGTATACGCGATGGAGCCAGTCGCCCCGAAGTTCAACCCATGGTCCTCGTGCCCGATCACTTTTGATCGAAGGGACCACCCCACCAGTATCCACCACGGCGGATTCATCGCATTGGTTTTAGAACCAATCGTCGATGGATTTCACCTCACAAGAGTCCTGATGGACGGCAGCAGCAGCCTGAACCTGCTTTATCAGGATACCGTGCGCAAGATGGGCATCGACCCCTCAAGGATTAAACCCACAAAGACGACCTTCAAGGGCGTCATACCAGGTGTAGAGGCCAATTGTACAGGCTCAGTCACACTTGAAGTGGTCTTCGGATCCCTGGATAACTTCCGAAGAGAGGAGTTAATCTTCGACATAGTTCCGTTCCGCAGTGGTTATCATGCTCTGCTCGGACGGACCGCGTTTGTAAAGTTCAACGCGGTGCCGCACTACGCATACCTCAAGCTCAAGATGCCAGGCCCTCGAGGGGTCATCACGGTCAACGGAAACACTGAACGCTCCCTCCGAACGGAGGAACACACAGGGGCTCTCATGGCAAAAGTACAGAGCAGCCTCTTAAGGCAATTCTCGAGTCCGGCCATTAAGCAACGGGACATGGCTAAACGCGGCCGGAGTAACCTACAACAATACCACCTGGCACGTTCCGAGCACGTGTAGCAATACGGCCCCAACCCCAGCCCTTGCAAAATTACAAGACTGGTCCTTCGCGTACATCATTACGCTCTGGAGATACCATGGGCATAGGGAAGGGGCACGACCACGACAGGCCCAGAGTGCGGCTCAACCACACCAGGGGCTCCCAAGTGTGTCATTCTTTTTTCTCTTTTCCTTATTTTTCTTATCCACAGGACTCATTTACTAGAGGCCCTGTCCGGCAGCAGACTTACCGAACTCACGATGCAACAGCCAGGGAAGTAGAAAAGCTACGACGAGTATCCAGGTGGTCTCCATTTTGAGCATTATACCTGTTTTATACACCATTCCGCAGCCTACCCCTGGAGGGGGACATGCTAAATAGTTCCACCCCTTGCTTATCGCACTATTTGTATCGTTCTGCATTCAAGGCAGTACTTTTTGAATAAACAATGCATCGCTTTTTGCTTATAATCGCATTCCTTTTTTATACATATGTTCGTTTATGACATGTTGCATCCGTACACTTTGGTACGGCTAAATACACCAGGGGCTTAAGTTCCCCACATTATGGTGTGACAAGTCTGAACACTTTCACAAGTGCGGCACCCCGAACTTATAGCACTATATGCATCGGCTCCGAATCATGTCTTGGGTCAATAGTTGGGTTTGCCCGGCTCCCACGTTTTGGTACCTTACGTTCCATTGTATCGGCTAAGGTAGCACTGGGAGAACCACTGCGATTGCGCCCTAGTTGAGCTGGGCGAGCGCCTCAGTGGAGAAAGCTAAAACTGACCGTCATGATGAGGCGAGAGCCGGTCGCTGTTCGAGAGGTTTTTTCGAGTCCCTAAAGACTTATGCTGCTTAGAGCGAGGAACCGGCTTTGTCCGGCCCAGGCATGGATAGCGCCCCGAATTCGGCCTTCCGAACACTAGGAGCTTCGCCGAAATTTAAAATTGTAGAATTCTATGGCTAAGTGAGAGTGTTCAAGCACTATAAGTCCGGTTGCCTTGTTCATTGTGTTGAGCGCCTCCCTAGATGGACCCAAAAATGGGAACAAGAGCGCTCGAACACCCCAACACTCGTGGCATGGGGGCTGAAGCCGACGACTTGCCATCTCTCAGATTTGATAAACGGCCGCACAGAAGGTAATATTTTAAATCAATAAGCGTTGCTTAGCGCATATGAACAAAGTTTTCAGCGCACATGATAACAAAATGCGAGTCTACTCAAATATTACATCTTTGGAGCACTCACCCGCAATCATGCGGGCACCCTTCAGGACACTCTTATAATACATCTCGGGCGTACGATACTCCTTGCCCATCGGTGGCGCGTCCGTCACAAGCTTCTTAGCGTCCATCCTGCCCCAGTGCACCTTGGCGCGGGCAAGGGCCCGACGGGCACCTTCAATGCAGGCGGAGTGCTTGATGACTTCAACCCATGGACATGCATCCACTAGCCGCCGCACCAGGCCGAAGTAGCTCCCAGGCATGGCCTCCTTGGGCCACAGCCAAACTATGACGCCCTTCATGGCCTGTTCGGCCACCTTGTGGAGCTCGACCAGCTGCTTCAGCTGGTCGCTAAGGGGCACCGGATGTCCGGCCTCAGCATACTAAGACCAGAAGACCTTCTCTGTCGAGCTCCCCTCCTCGACCCTGTAGAAAGCGGCAGCATCGGACACGCTACGGGGCAGATCTGCGAACGCTCCTGGAGAGCTCCGAATTCGGGTAAGTAATAGGTAATTCACATTCACATGCTTGCTTTGCATGAAAAATGCCTTACCCGCCGCTCTTTTCTTCAACGCCTCGATTTCCTGGAGGGCCTTGTGGGCTTCGGCCTTAGCGGCCTTGGCACTCTCAAGAGCCGATGCAAGCTCGGACTCTCGAGTCTTCGAGTCACGCTCCAAACTCTCGTGCTTTTCCATGAGAGCCTGGAGCTCTTGCTGTACCTCCGCCACCCGCGCCTCCTGATTCTCTCGCTCGGCTCGTTCCGCGGCCGCATTGCGTTCATCCGCGGACACCACCTCCTTCAGGGTCGCCACCTCATTCGTGGCCCCTGTAGTACCCACATTATCCTTGTTATTTCTCTTGCAACCAAATCCTTTTCTGTAAGGTACAACTTTAATAAGGTGTTACTCACCTTCCTTGTCCTCGAGGTGCTTCTTGGCATGGCCGAGCTCGTTCTCGGACTGCTCGAGGCTTTGCTTCAAAGCATTGACCCCTGCAGTCAGTGCGGCAGAGGTCAGCAGCGCAGCCTGCAATCCCATATTGACATATTTTGTAAGACTCCTGCGTATATCTCTTTAGATCCTCGGTCCGGCTTTTCTTTTCGAAACCAAACCGAGCATCGGGGGCTACTGTCTATGCGGTATTATATTACATATCTTAAAATTCTTACCTATAAGCCTGTTAGAAGGCTGCTGCAGGCTTCGATCAGCCCGCTCTTGGCGAGCTGAACCTTCTGAATCACCGCACTCATGACAGTGCGGTGTTCTTCTTTGATGGAAGCGCCGTTGAGCGCCTCCAGCAAGTTATCCGGCGCCTCTGGTTGGACGGAGGCCGCCGGTGTCACAGTCTTGCCCTTCTTACGAAGGGGCCGCCCGCCGGACTCCGGAACCACTGCAGGTTCCAGTGCGGAGTCCGGTGCAAAGTCCGGGAGGTTGCCCTGCGGCACCTCCGGGGCCTCCTCCTCCTGGTGGGTCCCCTCCCGAGATCCCACCTCGGCATCGTCAGTGTCACGGGGGGTGGAGGCGGTCGGAAGAGAATCCATATTTGACATGCCCAAGGACCCGCTCGACGAAGCGGGAAGATCGTCCTTGGGCGGACTACAGGGTTGTATGCGGCATTAGAAAGAACCATGCGACAAAAAGAAAAATTATAAATCATCTAGGAGTCTAGATACTTACGATCTCGCCAGGGGCTTGGCCCTTGAGGGCCACTCCTCGTCGCCGTCGCCGACGTTGGCGGAACCGTCCGGGGGAAGGGTCCTTCCCTTCTTGGACCCTTCGGCCTCCCTCCTTGGGGAGGCCTTCCTCTTCTTCTCTCCCCCCGCTGGGGAAGAGGCCTCTTTCTTCTCCTCCTCGTCCTCGTGGGAGGATTCCGCCTCGGAGTCATCGGACGATGAGTTCGATACCACCTGACGCCGGGAACTCCTTCGGGTTCCCGTGGCCTTCTTCTTGGCCTTCTTCTCCGGCACTACGTAAAGTGCCGGGACCAGCAGCCCTGTCAAACGGGCATCCACTGGGTCCTCTGGAAGGGGAGCCAGACAGTTAACCTGTCCGGACGTCTTCTGCCAGGACTGTTAAAGGTATTGGGAGTTTAGATCACGCATAGAGTCAAACTATGAAAAGCAAGTGTCCCATAAAGGATAACATAGCTTACCTCGCCAGCCGGACGCTGCGTGCTGAATCCGCGATCTTCGGTAGCGGATGCGGGAGCTTCGGCGCCCTTGAACAGCACCCTCCAGGTAGCTTCGTACGTAGTGTCGAAGAGCCCGCTCAAGGTCCGGTGCTGTGCCGGATAAAACTCCCACAAATTGAAGTCCCTTTGCTGGCAGGAGAGAATCCGGCGGATGAGCATGACCTGGATCACATTGACAAGCTTGAGCTTCTTGTTCACCAGAGTCTGGAGACAGGACTGGAGTCCGGTCAGCTCTTCCGAAATACCCCATAGCAAGCCCTTCTCTTTCCAGGAGGTGAGCTGCATGGGGATGCCAGATCTGAATTCGGGGGCCGCTGCCCATTTAGGGTCACGCGGCTCGGTAATGTAGAACCACCCCGATTGCCACCCTTTGATGGATTCCACGAAGGCACCCTCGAGCCAAGTGACGTTGGGAATTTTGCCCACCATGGCGCCTCCGCACTCCGCTTGGCTGCCCTTCACAACCTTCGGCTTGACATTGAAGGTCTTCAGCCATAAGCCGAAGTGGGGCTGGATGCAGAGGAAGGCCTCGCACACGATGATAAACGCCGAGATATTGAGGATGAAATTTGGGGCCAGATCGTGGAAATCCAGGCCGTAGTAGAACATGAGCCCCCGGACAAAGGGGTGGAGTGGGAAGCCCAGTCCGCGGAGGAAATGGGGAAGGAATACCACCCTCTCATGGGGCCTGGGGGTGGGGATGAGCTGCCCCTCGTCGGGGAGCCGATGCGCGATGTCGCTGGACAGATATCCGACACTGTGCAGCTTCTCGATGTGCCCCTCCGTAATGGAGGAGGCCATCCACTTGCCTCCCGCTCCGGACATGGCTGGAGAAGGTCGAGGTGAGATGTGCGGACTTGGGCGCTGGAGCTCGAGTGCGCGGTGATGGATAAGCAAAGAAGGAAGAAGGCGTAGGTAAAAAAGGTGGATCCTTATCCCCTTATATATGGGCGGATGAAACTACGCGTCCCTACTGGCCTGGTAAAACTCGCTTATCTCCCAAGCGCCGCAATCAATGGCGCGGTTGGGTTACCCACGTCCGTATTGATGGGAATCCCGGAATAAGGGGAACATGATCTCTGCTTCGACAAGACGTGCCGAGGAAACCGCTTCGCTAAACGCGCTGATGTGGTATAATAAAAACGATTTGAGTAAAAGCTTGGTTGTGCTGTGATGTCATGCCACCAAATACGTCAGCAGATTGAAACTTGTGTAAATGTTATTCTCTCTACGGTGGAATGTGGAATTTATTTTACAGAGCCGGACACTATCCTGGTGTTCACAATCTTCTATGAATTATTCGGAGGAGGAACCCGCCTTGCAATGCCGAAGACAATATGCGCGCTGGACTTGTCGTCATTGAAGCCTGGTTCAGGGGCTACTGAGGGAGTCCTGGACTAGGGGGTGTCCGGATAGCCGAACTATCATCATCGGCCGGACTCCAAGACTATGCAGATAGAAGATTGAAGACTTCGTCCCGTGTCCGGATGGGACTTTCCTTGGCGTGGAAGGCAAGCTTGGCGATACGGATATGTAGATCTCCTACCAATGTAACCGACTCTATGTAACCCTAGCCCTCTCCGGTGTCTATATAAACCGGAGGGTTTTAGTCCATAGGACAACAACAATTATACCATAGGCTAGCTTCTAGGGTTTAGCCTCCTTGATCTCGTGGTAGATCCACTCTTGTACTACCCATATCATCAATATCAATCAAGCAGGAGTAGGGTTTTACCTCCCTCGAGAGGGCCCGAACCTGGGTAAAAACATCGTGTCCCTTGTCTCCTGTTACCATCCGCCTAGACGCACAGTTCGGGACCCCCTACCCGAGATCCGCCGGTTTTGACACCGACAGGAGTCCCAACTTAGCCCATGATAAGCTCTCACGATCAACGAAGGATATTCCTTCTCCCAGGAAGACCCGATCAGTCTCGGAATCCCGGTTTACAAGACATTTCGACAATGGTAAAACAAGACCAGCAAAGCCGCCCGATGCGCCGACAATCCCGATAGGAGCTGCACATATCTCGTTCTCAGGGCAACACCGGATAAGACATCCTACGAGTAAAACCAGACCTCGAGTTTCCCCGAGGGGGCCCCGCAGTCTACTCGGTTCGAACCACCACTTAGACAAGCATTGGCCCGGGGGGGCTAAAATAAAGATGACCCTTGGGTGAATTACTCCCAAGAGAAAAGTAGGTGGTGGTGAGGCAAATGGTAAAACCAATGTTGGGCTTTGCTGGAGGAGTTTTATTCAAAGCGAACTGTCAAGGGGGTCCCATAAATCACCCGACCGCGTAAGGAACGCAAAATCCGGGAACATAACACCGGTATGACGGAAACTAGGGCGGCAAGAGTGGAACGAAACACCACGCATAAGGCCGAGCCTTCCACCCTTTACCAAATATATAGATGCATTAATTAAATAAGAGGTATTGTGATATCCCAACAAAAATCCTGTCCACCATGGAGCAATCTTCAACTTCACCTGCAACTAGCAACGCTATAAGAGGGGCTGAGCAAAGCAGCAACATAGCCAAGCAACGGTTTGCTAGGAGGGGTGAAAAGGTTAGAGGCTGACATGGCAATTTGGGGAGGCTTGAAGAGCAAATGATAGGTAGCGCAGCATGGCGATAGAACGAAGCAACTAGCATAGCAATGATAGTAGTGAGATCCAAGGTGACGGTCATCTTGCCTGAAATCCTGCTAGGAAGAAGAACTAGTCCATGAAGAAGATGAAGCCACGAAGACGAACCAAGCATAGATGAACGAATCCTCACGATCGCAACGAAACGGGAACTATCAAGAAGAAGCACACAACATAGTAAACACACCACATATAGACAAGACATGATGCATGACAAAGCTAGATGAGGCTACTCATGGCAAGAGATGATGCAAACAAGAATAACACATCAAGGCAAGTTTAAATGAGGCCGGAAACAACATATAACAATTCCGGTAAATCCTCATATGCAAATTTAGAAATTGGTCCAGAACTGAATAAACCTTATGTTCAAGTTGTTAAACAGCAAGTTAAAGAGCACCAAGAGGATCTACATGAAATTCTAGTCAAGTTACATATAAAGTTCATTTAGTTCGGAGCTACGACCTAGAAGATATGAGCAAAACAAGATAAGCATGACATTGATGCAAAAGGCATTCAAACATCAAGCAAACACTCTCAAAATATGGACGCAACATGATAATATGAAACTACATGCAAATCTAAGCAAGTTTCATATAGAGCACACTCAAAACGGAGCATCGGTTCAACACATACACTCTATATAAGTTTAAAGGACAAGCTGTCCAAAACAGCAACTAGGCATCTAGAAAGCATCAAAACAATAAGCTACAGCACCCCAAAATAAGAACAAAAGGCATGGGCATGAAGTACAGGTAAAGCATGACAAAACATGAACACTGAGCTATCTCTAGAAACTACTAGAACATGCTCAAAAGGACATGGCAAAATTGCATATATTAACAGTTTCAGACTTAGCAGAAAATAACATCAGGTTGCAATGTTTAGAGCTATCAAACAAGAAGTTACAGGAACTTATCATGGCAAACAAAGGCATGTCATGAATCTACTTGTTGCATATAACAAAAGTCCCTTACTGACCATGAGCCAAAAAGGCATAGAAAATATGATGGCACCCATGTAAACATGGCAAGTTATATGATAGATTCAAACATGGCAGGAACAACAATAAGCAGGCATGTTGGTGAGCTTGAACCACTCACCACAGAGCTACACAGGGCATGACAAGGTAACCAACAGCAATAAGACATGTTTGAGAAGCTAAGCATGTCAAGAACAAGTTCATAGGGTGCATGGATCACTAACAACAAACATGGCAACATTGAACTTAATGTTAACAGGCTGACATCAACATTATTTAGCTACTTGAGAGCAAGATTACAACAGGTTACAGCAGGCTATATATGTAATCAGGGGCATGAATGGATAGAGCATGACATGTGTAACAAATCATCCTTAGTGGACATCTCCAGATTATGCATCTAATGACTTGTAGTAGCAGGTTTACATAGCAACAAAATATAACAGAATCAGCCTAGCAAAACAGCAACAGCAAGTACCCTACTTAATAAGCTTGATGCACTCACCACACAACTCACAAAAATACATGGATGGCACCACTGTGAAGATGGCATGACATAGTTCAAAACACAAGTAGACATCAACGTCATAGGATGCACACATCAAACATGGCAAAAATGACAAATGAGTATGTTCTGTTAACAGACAGAAGATAACATTATATAGCACTCTTACAACGATGATTCGGGCATCAAGATGGACTCAAATGAACATGATGCAATGGGATGAAATGAAGTACTCGTTGATACGAACAATTTGACATATTACACACACAAAATGGAGCAGTATGCAGAGAGTTATGGCAGGTCAAACATAGCACCAAAGGTTGAAAATCAGGGACTTGGGCAAAATTACCTCCGCGAAAAGTCAACGCGGGACGGGTTCGACCCGGGACGGAGGGATCCGGGCGTGGGGAGGCGTTTGGAAGGAGGGACTGGTGGATCTCATCCCACTTGGACCGGATCTGGCTCCGGCGGCACCGGCGAAGCTCCGACGAGCTTGAGCTCCGGCGTCCATGGCGGAAAGAGAGAGAGACCGGGTGAGGTGGGGAGAATAAGGGCGGCGATGTCGACGGCTAACCGGAGGCGTGGGAGGAGGGGTCCGGCCGGCGGTGGCGAGGGGCGGCGGAGCTGCGGCAGCGGCCAGGCGCGGCGGGCGCGAGACAAGGCGACGAGGTCGGCTGATGCCGAGGCGGCGGGGCGGCGCGGGGTCGCGGGCGGCAGGGCGCGGCCGCTCGGGAGGAGCTCCGGCGGCGCCGGGTGGCCGGAGGGGCACCGAAGGTGGCGAGGCACTGCGGCGCGGCCGGGAACCAGCGCGGGCGCGCGGCGGCGGAGGACGGGCCCGGCGCGGCCCGGTTCGGCCCCGAGGCGGGCCGGATCTGGGTCCCGGGCGGCGGCGGTGATGTGGGCGCGCTCGGGGACGCGTGGCAGCTCCTGGTTGGGCGAGGGCGAGGGCGGACGTGTCCGGCTGCAGCTGGACGTGTCCGGTGGCGGCGGGGAGGAAGAAGACTAGGGTTAGGGGGAAATCATCCGTGAATTTTAGGGGAGGGGGCTTATTTATAGATTCTGGGAGCTAGGAGGGTCCAAATGAGGAGCGGTTTTCGCCCACACGATCGTGATCGAACGACCGAGAGCATGGAGGGGAGTTAGATGGGTTTTGGGCCATTTTGAAAGGGTGTTGGGCTGCAAGACAAAAGAGGCTTTTGCGGTTACCCGGTTAACCGTTGGAGTATCAAACGGACTCCAAATGGCACGAAACTTGACAGGCGGTCTACCGGTGCTATACCAAGGCCACTTGGCAAACCTGGGGCCATTCCGAGAAAGTTTAACACCCGCTCACAACAAGAGACAAAAGGGGGATGCCGTGGAACATGGCAGTGCCGGATTGCAAAACGGACAATGGGGAAAAAGCTCGGATGCATGAGATGAACGCGTATGCAAAATGAGATGCACATGATGACATGATAAAATGCAACACGCAAGCAAATGACATGGCAACAACTGCGAATAACTAGCATACACCTGGCGCATCGAATCCGGGGCGTTACAACACTCCTCCACTAACAAGAGATCTCGTCCCGAGATCTTAGGACCGAGACGGAAGGGAAAAGGGATGAGGTGAAACAAGAACTCAATAGAAGAAGCAAAGAATCGAGAGCACTCGAGAAGAAGAGAGGAATGACGAGAATGACGAGAATCGAAAGCTCACGGAATCAGATGGACTATGAAACCACTCCGGTTAGAATGAGATAAGAAACCAATAAGACTGAAAGAATTTAGGTAGCACTCCGGCTGAACATGGAAAGAATAGAACATGAACTTGAGAGGATGGAATGATACTTGATGAAGACATGACACAAAACCTCCGGAAAGAATTGAAAAAGTTGAATGAAAAGAACGGAGAAGAAAATGACAACTTATGCCACGAATGAAATAGAAAGCATCTTTAGAAGGAAGGTTTAAACGGATTTGTTGAGAAAATCGACAACGAAAAGAATAAGCTTGTTGTGGTCTTATAGGTAACATCTCAAGATCATAAGGTGATAACCGGCTACAAACGGAAATGATTGGATAGCTTAGACGAACGAAGAAATGCAAAACTCCACTTCAAAAGAATAGGGAGATTTAATTACACTTCGAAGGCAAGAAGGAAAGATACTTGAGATCCTTCGATAAGAATCTTGATGAACACTTGAGGAATGAATTAAATCATGACAAGCCACTGTGAAGAACTCCGGTAACAAAAGGATGACGAGATAAAATGAAGGATGAAAGAATAAGATTAAAGCTTGCGGTGACTTAGATGGAGGTTCCGACGAAATGGCCGAGGAAATTTGAACTCTAGAAAAGAAAAGATGAAAACACTTGGAACTAGAATTTATTCATCAAGAACAAACTCCGAAGGAAGGGATTAATCACTTTGAGGAAATAAGAATAAGATTTATTGTATGGTTATCCTTCATCAAATTTAATTGATGACAACCGGATTTGGCATGCAACTTATTCTTGTTGGAAAAGGATTAAGGGGGATATAGCACAAAACTAGAGAAAGTCTTCCTGAACCACCGGTAGGGTTGGAAAGAACGAATGCATTAATATGATAATCAAGGAAAAGAATCTGAAAGAACCACCATTAGAATTCGGAAATGACTGACGAAAGAGAATGAAACACCAGGAAGAATTAGAAAAACAAATATGCTAGAGGGGATTTAGATGCAAAAGAACAAAGAAATCATGAGCTGATTAAAGAACACTTGAATGAAGCACCGGGATAAATAGAGAACGATAACTGGATGGCCTCCGGTGAAAAGAAATGGAAAAACAACTCCTGACATACTCCGTATGGGTAAGAAAGAATATCTGACAAACGGAATAATTTGAGAGGATAACAAGAGACTAGAACTGCGAATCTTGGAGAGAACGGGCAAAATTGAGAGGAAAAACTCTTCTTCGGTCTTCAAATGACGACGAGAAACACCACCAAAATTGTTAAGGCACTCCGGGGGAACGAAAAGCAAAGAGGTTGAGGCAATAATGAAAAGAATTTGAAAGCGATCTTGGAGAAGGCATGTGACTGATGGAATCCATTCTTACGTCACACTTGAAAAGAATTTGAGAATAGCTCCAGAATAATTAGAAGAGTCAGGTAAGATCCTGGGAAAAGACCTGTGGGTTAGGGCCCACTAAAAGAAAACACCATTGGAAAAGGGATGTTGAAGAGACAGATGATACGCTGGAAATTGAAATATTTGAATGAGGTGATAACCTCGAATCAATTCGAACATAGACGAATCTCCTGAGATGTCTTGCACACTCCGGAAGGATAAACTGGCGAGAGGCGAACGAGCAGGGAAAACACTTGAGTCGAGGGAAAGAAAATAATCACTACCGAAAATTAGAATTGAATCCACTGGGGAAGAAAAAGAGATGAAGAATGTCGAACATAACGAGAATTCACCGGTTGAAATGGTTGTGGGAAGACTGAAGAGGCTCCGCACGAATGAAATTGATGGTCGAAAGAGACTCAAACTCCGGGAAGAAAAAGGGTGGGAGGGCGGGAAACCAAAGGCAACTTGGAAGGGGGAACCGACGAATATCTTGAAGAGAAAACACCGGTTGAAATAATTGAGGAAAGAAAGCAAAGACTTCACACGAGTAGGAAGGGTACTCGATTATGGACTCCGGTTCCGAGAAGGAAAGGGCGGGCGGGTGGAAAAAGAAAACAACTGAGGATAGAACTTGCGAAAACAGAGAGGGTCGAATCGACTTGACGAGAAATGCACCGGATACAAGGGGCTGAGGAACAACGCTCGGAAACCCAATTGCGTGATCCTAAAGAAAAATTTGAATGGGAAGAGGAGTAATTCAAAACACCTACGTCAAGATTCCTCACCAGAGCGACAAGGGGCAAAGGAGTAAAAAGAATTCCTACTCTCTGATATAACTAGACTCAGAAAACAGTTTTCCTCTAGACTCAACAACGGCCAAACTACACGATCAAACAAGGGGGCTCCTATGGTCGGTCAAGGCTCTGATACCAACTTGTCACGCCCAAGATGCGACCCTATCCTAAAGGAACTCGAAGGTTCCACCAAGGATAGAAGCGCATCTTGAAGACGCTTTTGCAAGGTGGATATCATTACATCAACATTACATAATAGATGGGGATACATACAAAAGGCATACAATGCCACACAAATACAACATCATATTACACAAGAGCATCATCCGACTACGGATGAAACACAAACAGAAACTCAAACGACATCCACCCTGCTAGCCCAGGCTGCCGACCTGGAACCTATCCCCTGATCGAAGAAGAAGCAGAAGAAGAACTCCAAACAAGCAAACATCGCTCTCGCGTCATGATGATCGCATAACCTGTACCTGCAACTGTTGTTGTAGTAATCTATGAGCCACGAGGACTCAACAATCCCATTACCATGGGTATCAAGACTAGCAAAGCTTAAAGGAAAAGGAAGGGGGTAAAGTGGTGAGGTTGCAGCAGCGACTAAGCATATATGGTGGCTAACCAACGCAAATAAGAGCGAGAAGAGAGCAAGCAGAACGGTCGTGAAGCTAACAATGATCAAGAGGTGATCCTGAACTCCTACTTACGTCAAACATAACCCAAAACCGTGTTCACTTCCCGGACTCCGCCGAAAAGAGACCATCACGGCTAAACACGCGGTTAATGCGTTTTAATTTGGATCTGGTGTCCAGTTATCTACAACCGGACATTAACAAATTCCCATCTGTCACATAACCACGGGCACGACTCTCGAAAGTTTATACCCTACAGGGGTGTCCCAACTTAGCCCATGATAAGCTCTCGCGATCAACGAAGGATATTCCTTCTCCCAGGAAGACCCGATCAGTCTCGGAATCCCGGTTTACAAGACATTTCGACAATGGTAAAACAAGACCAGCAAAGCCGCCCGATGCACCGAGAATCCCGATAGGAGCTGCACATATCTCGTTCTCAGGGCAACACCGGATAAGACATCCTACGAGTAAAACCAGACCTCGAGTTTCCCCGAGGGGGCCCCGCAGTCTACTCGGTTCGAACCAACACTTAGACAAGCATTGGCCCGGGGGGCTAAAATAAAGATGACCCTTGGGTTAATTACTCCCAAGAGAAAAGTAGGTGGTGGTGAGGCAAATGGTAAAACCAATGTTGGGCCTTGCTGGAGGAGTTTTATTCAAAGCGAATTGTCAAGGGGGTCCCATAAATCACCCGACCGCGTAAGGAATGCAAAATCCGGGAACATAACACCGGTATGACGGAAACTAGGGCGGCAAGAGTGGAACAAAACACCAGGCATAAGGCCGAGCCTTCCACCCTTTACCAAATATATAGATGCATTAATTAAATAAGAGGTATTGTGATATCCCAACAAAAATCCTGTCCACCATGGAGCAATCTTCAACTTCACCTGCAACTAGCAACGCTATAAGAGGGGCTGAGCAAAGCGGTAACATAGCCAAGCAACGGTTTGCTAGGAGGAGTGAAAAGGTTAGAGGCTGACATGGCAATTTGGGGAGGCTTGAAGAGCAAATGATAGGTAGCGCAGCATGGCGATAGAACGAAGCAACTAGCATAGCAATGATAGTAGTGAGATCCAAGGTGACGGTCATCTTGCCTGAAATCCTGCTAGGAAGAAGAACTAGTCCATGAAGAAGATGAAGCCACGAAGACGAACCAAGCATAGATGAACGAATCCTCACGATCGCAACGAAACGGGAACTATCAAGAAGAAGCACACAACATAGTAAACACACCACATATAGACAAGACATGATGCATGACAAAGCTAGATGAGGCTACTCATGGCAAGAGATGATGCAAACAAGAACAACACATCAAGGCAAGTTTAAATGAGGCCGGAAACAACATATAACAATTCCGGTAAGTCCTCATATGCAAATTTAGAAATTGGTCCAGAACTGAATAAACCTTATGTTCAAGTTGTTAAACAGCAAGTTAAAGAGCACCAAGATGATCTACATGAAATTCTAGTCAAGTTACATATAAAGTTCATTTAGTTCGGAGCTACGGCCTAGAAGATATGAGCAAAACAAGATAAGCATGACATTGATGCAAAAGGCATTCAAACATCAAGCAAACACTCTCAAAACATGGACGCAACATGATAATATGAAACTACATGCAAATCTAAGCAAGTTTCATATAGAGCACACTCAAAGCGGAGCATCGGTTCAACACATACACTCTATACAAGTTTAAAGGACAAGTTGTCCAAAACAGCAACTAGGCATCTAGCAAGCATCAAAACAATAAGCTACAGCACCCCAACATGAGAACAAAAGGCATAGGCATGAAGTACAGGTAAAGCATG
This sequence comes from Triticum dicoccoides, assembly GCF_002162155.2. Taxonomy (NCBI): domain Eukaryota; kingdom Viridiplantae; phylum Streptophyta; class Magnoliopsida; order Poales; family Poaceae; genus Triticum; species Triticum dicoccoides. The sequence goes on from NC_041389.1 coordinate 135,056,933, forward strand.
ACAAAACATGAACACTAAGCTATCTCTAGAAACTACTAGAACATGCTCAAAAGGACATGGCAAGATTGCATATATTAACAGTTTCAGACTTAGCAGAAAATAACATCAGGTTGCAATGTTTAGAGCTATCAAACAAGAAGTTACAGGAACTTATCATGGCAAACAAAGGCATGTCATGAATCTACTTGTTGCATATAACAAAAGTCCCTTACTGACCATGAGCCAAAAAGGCATAGAAAATATGATGGCACCCATGTAAACATGGCAAGTTATATGATAGATTCAAACATGGCAGGAACAACAATAAGCAGGCATGTTGGTGAGCTTGAACCACTCACCACAGAGCTATACAGGGCATGACAAGGTAACCAACAGCAATAAGACATGTTTGAGAAGCTAAGCATGTCAAGAACAAGTTCATAGGGTGCATGGATCACTAACAACAAACATGGCAACATTGAACTTAATGTTAACAGGCTGACATCAACATTATTTAGCTACTTGAGAGCAAGATTACAACAGGTTACAGCAGGCTATATATGCAATCAGGGGCATGAACGGATAGAGCATGACATGTGTAACAAATCATCCTTAGTGGACATCTCTAGATTATGCATCTAATGACTTGTAGCAGCAGGTTTACATAGCAACAAAATATAACAGAATCAGACTAGCAAAACAGCAACAGCAAGGACCCTACTTAACAAGCTTGATGCACTCACTACACAACTCACAAAAATACATGGATGGCACCACTGTGAAGATGGCATGACATAGTTCAAAACACAAGTAGACATCAACGTCATAGGATGCACACATCAAACATGGCAAAAATGACAAATGAGCATGTTCTGTTAACAGACAGCAGATAACATTATATAGCACTCTTACAACGATGATTCGGGCATCAAGATGGACTCAAATGAACATAATGCAATGGAATGAAATGAAGTACTCGTTGGGACGAACAATTTGACATATCACACACACAAAACGGAGCAGTATGCAGGGAGTTATGGCAGGTCAAACATAGCACCAAAAGGTTGAAAATCAGGGACTTAGGCAAAATTACCTCCGCGAAAAGTCAACGCGGGACGGGTTCGACCCGGGACGTAGGGATCCGGGCGTGGGGAGGCGTTTGGAAGGAGGGACTGGTGGATCTCATCCCACTTGGACCGAATCTGGCTCCGGCGGCACCGGCGAAGCTCCGGCGAGCTTGAGCTCCGGCGTCCATGGCGGAGAGAGAGAGAGAGAGAGAGACCGGGTGAGGTGGGGAGAAGAAGGGCAGCGAGGTCGACGGCTAACCGGAGGCGCGGGAGGCGGGGTCCGGCCGGCGGTGGCGAGGGGCGGCGGAGCCGCGGCGGCGGCCAGGCGCGGCAGGCGCGAGACGAGGCGACGAGGTCGGCTCATGCCGAGGCGGCGGGGCGGCGCGGGGTCGCGGGCGGCACGGCGCGGCCGCTC
>NC_041389.1:135058928-135063029 GCF_002162155.2 Triticum dicoccoides
GGGCCCCGGGCGGCAGCGGCGATGTGGGCACGCTCGGGGACGCGTGGCAGCTCCTGGTTGGGCGAGGGCGAGGGCGGACGTGTCCGGCTGCGGCTGGACGTGTCCGGTGGCGGCGGGGAGGAAGAAGACTAGGGTTAGGGGGAAATCATCCGCGAATTTCGGGGGAGGGGGCTTATTTATAGATTCTGGGAGCTAGGAGAGTCCAAATGAGGAGCGGTTTTCGCCCACACGGTCGTGATCGAACGACCGAGAGCATGGAGGGGAGTTAGATGGGTTTTGGGCCATTTTGAAAGGGTGTTGGGCTGCAAGACAAAAGAGGCTTTTGCGGTTACCCGATTAACCGTTGGAGTATCAAACGGACTCCAAATGGCACGAAACTTGACAGGCGGTCTACCGGTGCTATACCAAGGCAACTTGGCAAACCTCGGGCCATTCCGAGAAATTTTAACACCCGCTCACAACAAGAGACAAAAGGGGGATGCCGTGGAACATAGGAGTGCCGGATTGCAAAACGGACAATGGGGAAAAAGCTCGGATGCATGAGATGAACGCGTATGCAAAATGAGATGCACATGATGACATGATAAAATGCAACACGCAAGCAAATGACATGGCAACAACGGCGAATAACTGGCATACACCTGGCGCATCGAATCCGGGGCGTTACAGCATTCCCCCGTGGCTTTGTAATTTTCGAGCGACGCCGGGGTATGGCTTTAGCAGAGGGCCTAGAGGCCTCTCTGTCGCAGCCACGAGGTGGCCGGTCGGCCGTATTGTGCGCTGGTGATGTAGGTTTATGTTCTTCCTCCTCTAATCGGGGTATCAGCTTGCGTTTGGGGTATCTTTTGGAGGGGCGTTCGAGTTCATACTCTTCGGCCGCAAGGACTTCAGTCCATCTGTCGTCTAGCAAATCTTGGTCAACTCTAAGCTGTTGCTGCTTTTTCTTGAGGCTGCTTGCCGTGGCCATAAGCCTACGTTTGAAACGCTCTTGTTCGACGGGATCCTCAGTCATGACAAATTCGTCGTCGTCGAGGCTTGCCTCGTCTTCAGAGGGAGGCATGTAATTATCGTCCTCTACCTCTTTGTCTGCCGCTCTCTCATGAGGGATGTCTTCTCCATCCTCCTGCACTGAATCCTGATGGAGGGTGTTGTCTTCGGCACTGTCCGGGGTGTTATTGTCTCCGGTGTCGGCATCTCCATTCTTGCTGTGGCGGGATTTAGAGCGGCGCCGCTAACGCCGGCGCTTAGGCTTTTTCTTGGAGGGGTCATCCTCCATTGTTCCATCGCCATTCCCATCCTTTGGGATGTCCACCATGTATATATCGTATGACGAGGTGGCCTTCCAGTGCCTTGTAGGCGCTAGGTCTTGGTCGTCTCCTGCATCGTCGTCCATACTGTCAATGTCTTCGGAGTCAAAGTCGAGCATGTCGGTTAAATCATCGACAGTGGCTACAAAGTGGGTGGTGGGTGGGCGTTGAATTTCTTCGTCGTCCGCATCCCAACCTTCCTGACCATAGTCCGGCCAGGGCTCTCCTGATAAAGAGAGAGATTTTAGTGAATTCAGGATGTCGCCAAAGGGCGAGTGCTGAAAGATGTCCGCGGCAGTGAACTCCATGATCGGCGCCCAATCGGATTCGATTGGCAGGGGCGCGGGAGGTTCGGAATCCGGAGAGGAGTCCGGTGCCTCGGAGTCACGGGTTTTGCAAAGGACAGGGTTGGTGTTCGGCTCTATCGCCGTAAAGGTGGCAGCCCCCAAGGCGGTGTCCAGCCACCCATCCTCGATCGGCGCAGTCGGCTCCAAGCTAAAGATCGGAGCGGACTCTTGTGCGGCCTCCAGGGCACTGTCCGGCAGCAGATCTAAATCATGCCCATCATGACAGTGCGGCGCGCTCGGTTGTGGCTCGAATCCGTCAAAGATCAAGTCTCCGCGGATGTCGGCCGTATAGTTCAAACTTCTGAATCTGACCTGATGGCTAGGGGCGTAGCTTTCGATCTGCTCCAGATGGCCAAGTGAATTGGCCCGCAGTGCAAAGCCGCCGAATACGAAGATCTGTCCGGGGAGAAAAGTCTCGCCCTGGACCGTGTTGTTGTTGATGATCGAAGGAGCCATCGGGCCTATAGGTGACGACACAGAGGAACTCTCAGTGAAAGCACCAATGTCGGTGTCAAAACTGGCGGATCTCGGGTAGGGGGTCTCGAACTATGCGTCTAGGTGGATGGTAACAGAAGACAAGGGACACGATGTTTTTACCCAGGTTCGGGCCCTCTCGGTGGAGGTAAAACCCTACTCCTGCTTGATTAATATTGATGATATGGGTAGTACAAGAGTAGATCTACCACGAGATCAAGGATGCTAAACCCTAGAAGCTAGGCTATGGTATGATTGTTGTTCGTCCTACGGACTAAAACCCTCCGGTTTATATAGACACCGGAGAGGGCCAGGGTTACACAGAGTCGGTTACAATGGTAGGAGATCTACATATCCATATCGCCAAGCTTGCCTTCCACGCCAAGGAAAGTCCCATCCGTACACGGGACGGAGTCTTCAATCTTGTATCTTCATAGTCTTGGAGTCCGGCCGACGGTGATAGTTCGGCTATCCGGACACCCCCTAGTCCAGGACTCCCTCACTCTTCTTTTGTTATCACGCATCATACCAATGCCTGCATACTGTTCTAGTAGTGGCAGCAACGACCTTGTAGAAATGAGTTGACTGTACTCTGATGCATCCGAAGGGGGCGTTTCTGGCCTTTGAGAACCCCAAGTATCAGCGCCATCTTCGTGATTCATTCTTTCCGCGTCTCGCTTCTTCCAATGTGTTCTCAATCACTGCATGAACAAGAACGCATCAACAATCCACAAGAATTGTATTCTTCCGCTGCTTGCACATAGAAGATAGGGATGGCAAGCAACAGGTCAACTTGGTGGCAGTTACTGACAACGAAAGGTGGCAACTGTCGTTATACACAAGTGGCAATTAATTTTTCCCACCCCCTTTATTCCAAAATTGTCATTCCTCTCCTTTTTTTAGGGATTCCTACTCATCCATTTCATACCCAACTACTTGCGTCAATCAAACTAGGAACTTAAGTTAATCTCAAACGTAGTACATGGCAGATCTGGTGTATTCTGCTTGGCAATTGCGAAGATACACCGAACCATGTAGTGTTTTACCCCTATAGCATGGATCCAGTGGCCACCTTCATCTGTAAATTTGCAATTTTCTGCCCAGAAGAAGGATGAGAAGCAGTACGAGATCGGGAGATTTCACCTGATTTTAGCTGATCGTCTTTGGAGGGCTGGGTTGGAGTGGGGGGCTGGGGGTGGGGAGGGTTGGGGTGTGGTTTGCGGTGGGAGTGCCCTACGGATCTGCTCTGGTTGCCATGGCAACCAGAGAAGGCCGACGACGGAGGTAGGGGTTCGAGAGGTGGGGGACGATGGCGGCAGTCGAGAGTGGGGATCGATCGGAGGCCAGGAACGGCTGGGTCGTGCGGGCAGCGGGTCGTCTGGCCCGGACGGGGTAGTGTGGGCGGGGTTGCCACACACCGGACGTGCGGGCTGTGCAATTGCGCGCCCGGACGCGGTCGTGCGGGCGGGTTCCTGTTCATGCCACACGAGGCGTGCGGGCGGGTTCGTATCCATGCCACACGTGTGGCAGTTATCGCGACCCAAAATTTTATATTACTTTACAGAGGTAGTATATGCGAAAATTGCTTTTGGAGCTCAGCCTCCATGAAGGCTGTTTTTTTGTAAAATTCCACAAAATTCATATTTTAACATTTCAAATTATTTTGGAAAAAATACGGACATATATGGAGGCATAACACACATGTTTTCAGGACGAAATACATTGAATTGAGGGTTGTGCAAAAAAGACAAATATGCGGCTTTTCAACACATGATACTATTCATCTCAAAAGTCCATGAATTTGTTCTTTTTGCATAGATCGCATCTCAAGATATTTCATTCTGAAATTTTATACACATACACACCGCATCCTTGTGTACTTGTACAATTTTTTTCAGATTTTTTTGAAACAAGAAAAGTATGATTTTTTTTAAAAAAAATCGGCCTCCATGGAGGCCGAGCTCCAAAATGCC
>NC_041389.1:135063288-135069099 GCF_002162155.2 Triticum dicoccoides
TGGAGTTGTTACCTAGATTGCACATAAACACGCACAACATTGGTTCCCAGAATTTCCACATGTTCATGAATGTTCTGCTTGTGGAGCTAATCTCTTTCTTAGAGGTTTTCAAAGTTCCATAATTGTCATCACAAAGAAACCTTCTTTAATCATGCGGTTAGTTTTTGAATTCCTGCCTCTGTTTGTCACATGCTTACCACATTTGGAGTAAGCTTTTCAATTCACAACTCTTTAATGCGTCTTGGTTCCCCTTAATTCGTTCACCAAAAGATCACAGTCGGATCTTCAAAAGGTCGCCACAGTTCACATACTACACATAATACGACGGACACATTTAAACTACATCTAAAAACTTGAATTTAAAGTGGAGAAGGCAAATCTTTTTTTTCGAAACGGAGGCAAAGATTGCCTCATCTATTAATTAAGGAGAAGAGAATTGCCCAGTTAATTACGGAAAACCGGGCAAAAACCGGAATAACAAGGACCAAGCCCACTCCCATAGACTGAAACACACAGGGCAAAACCCACCCTAATCGACGACAAGTCGACTTGCAGCCAGACAATGCAGCTCCGACTCTGACGGAGAACTCAAAAGGACAAAACCAGACACGGCTGGCGCCACGGAAGATCGCCGAACGGGCCAGTCAGCGGTTGGTGGAGGATCGTCGGAGTCATCGGACGAGGCGCCGTGGTCGTCACCGTCGGTGGAGTCGGAGTCGGAGAGGACAATCAGCCCTTTGAGCCGCCGGTGGGCCTTTCTTGTTGCCGCTTGAGCTTCGCCAGCGAGCCGCCTCTGCCGCCTCACGCTCCGACTGCCCAATGGCAAGCCGGAGCGCCCTGGCGTTCTCCCGACAGAGCCGCCAAGCGTCAATCTCCGCCGTTGTAAGCGGCCGGCGGTAGACCCAAGCGAGCAGCCGCTCGTCCTCGGCGGGCTCAGCCAGCAACCCGCGGCGGCGGTGCACGGTCTGCTCCGCTGCGTCCCTCTCCCTTGCCCGCTGCCTCTCGCGGCAGGCAGGGGCAGTGCGCGCCTTCGATTTCGGCGGGCGCGTCCGGGTCGACGGTGCACTAGCACCCACCACCGCCCGTGTCGAGCAGCGGTCGGGGTAGGGGACGGCGTGGGGGTCATCGGAGTGGATCGAAATCGAAGAAATCGGAGTTAGGGGAGAAGAAGAGACGGAGTGAGAGCGGAATGAACTGAGTTAGGCTTTTCGGATTCGGTTTTTTTGTGGGGACAGAGTGGGGTAGGGATGGGTCGGTCCGACGTGGTGGACGCGCCCGGTTTACCCCATATCGGTCCTACATTTGGGCTGGATATGGGGGCGCAGGATAGCCTGAGCGTTTGATGCCGGTTTGGACGCCAGTTGGCTCATCTTTTTTTGACCGTTCAGTGACTGGACGACCTGCCCAGGCGTTTGAGGCGGGCTGGGACGCCCGGCCGTGGATGCTATAAAGAGGAGACATGTGTCAACTTCACATCCATCAAAGAAATCAATTTCGCAATCATTACAAGTCTTTTTTGAGCCAGTCCGCACGACTAAATTTATTTCTACAGAGAACCGCTGTTCATTTGCTTCTTTTTTCTTTGCGGGGGATTTATTTGCTCCTATTAATACAATCGCAAAAAATTTGTCCATTTCAATCCATGAATTGCAAAAAAAAAAATTTAAGAGAAGACATTTCAGACCCCTGGCATTAGAACTCAAACCACAACCTCAAATTACCACTGCCATGTATCTTGGAATCATATATATGTATTACTACTAGTTAACTCTCGCTAAGTTTTTAACGATTTAAATATATGTGAGAGGCGAATCAAACTACGGAATGACCGGAAGAAGTGACTAACGCAGATTCAACGAGATACGTACTTTTGCGGGTTGGTCGCTAGAAGCATGCGAGTCCGTCTCATCGGAGCAATTCTGTCGTCACCACCGCGCTTCGGTGTGGCAACAGTGTGTCGTTTTGCATACTTTCACGAGGGCGGTTGAGGATGATGGCCTAGGAAAATGAACATCATTTCCTAAACCTTTAACACAGAATACATCCAATAGATTTTTTTTCACAAAATGATCCATTTTCATGACACCCGGGGCTAGGGTGCCATGTTAGATAGCATGCCCCCCCTGCCTCAGGGCGTCATGCTAGATGGCGTTAGCGTGGCACCCCAGGCCACACGTCATGCAAACATGGGCCATTTTATGAAATGTTTTGGATTGGATTCATTTTATGTTAGAATTTTAAAAAATGCCAGTTTGTTTCATTTTCATGATGGCCCATGTTGCAGTGGCTGCGGTCAACGTGCCACGCTTGCCTTTAAGAATGCGCTAGGGGAGAATAGGACCTTTTTGAAACAGCTTACTCCACAAATGGGACCTAGATGGAGAGAATGGCGTTGCAAAGACCGAGATCCATTGAACCCGTCTAAAAATATCAAAATATATTTAAAAGTTTCAAAAAAAATGTCAATACTTTTCTACAAATACATATGCATATTCTTCAAGTATTTATAAGTTTTCATCAACTAATTTGATTATTTGCATGCTACAGAAAGAAGAAAAATATCTGGCCCAAATACAACAAAGAAAAAGCTCATTTTAATATGTGTATTTGTATTTTTTATGTACATCACATATGAATATATAAGTTTATGAAATTTTACACATTTATACTACAAAATGTATGTCTACATGTATATTTTTTTGAGATGTGTAAAAGGTATTTCCGCTGAAGAAAAATAAAGAACTATATGGAGCTCGGTCTCTGCTTGCACTTTTCGTCTAGATGGGCAATTTTAAAAAACTAAGACTAATTTAGGACCTCGAATGCATCTAATATTTTATCACATTCGAGTGACCCATTTCCGTGCCGCATTAAAGTGTCGCTGCCACAGTACTCCTGTACCAACCAAGTGGCAATTGCTCCAGTCCTAGCCCAGGCCCAGCAAAGCAAGAGTACCAACACTAGTGCAGTTTATACAGCATCGGCACGCCTTCCACCTTATCCTGCATCATCCACACCGCGGTTCCAGATTTCCAGTGACATGTCTCCATTTTTTCCTGACGAATGCATGTCTCCGTTCTCTTAACCCCGGAAGGATGTATGTATTCAGTGAAAAGGGTAAAGAAAAACATATCCACTGTTCCCAGAACTCTTGTGTTCAGAACAAAGAGACTGCCACTGTTCCCCGTGCGGCGGAGGACCCACTTGTTGGCATGCATTCGTCGGCCTTTTTGTGCTGAAATCGCACAAGGGAGAAAGAAGAGAGATCATTCCGCGGTGCGCGACATCCGTCCTTTTTCTATCGCAGTGGTGATGATCATTCACCAGTTTTCTTCAGGTTCTGCAGATGAGACCAAGGTTAAAGCTTCCTTTGTTTATAGGAATTTTGTAAGAATTCTACAGGACAGGGGTTTTGTAGGAAATCGAAATTCTTTCTGTTCCTCTGTATGTAGAATGAATTCTTATTCTTATGTAGGTGGTTCTCATCCTTCGAATTTCAAAGGAGAAAAAAACATTAGCCCAGTCCTAATGAAATTTTCTCTACAAGACATATATTTTCTACTCCCTCCGTTCGTCTTTATAAGATGCTTTAGACAGCTAGCTTCGAACTTTTTTGGGTACTGTCCGAACTTTTTAAAAACGTCTTATATAATAGAGGGAGTAGTAAAATTTGAGATACATGCAATCTTATTTCATAGGGAATGTCCATTAGTCAGATACCTCAAAAAGTGTTGCATCGGTCACTTTTCATCTGAACCGTTAGATTATCATCAACAGCCCAAAACAGATATACACTATTCATCTTCTTCCTCTCTTCCTTTTTCCTCCTCACGTGCGCTCCCAAGCCTGCCGCGCCCCAACCGTTAGCCTCCACTACCCATGTCCGGCAGGCGCTGCCATGCACCGCTTCGTCGCCCTGCCCTCCCCTCCCCTCAACCTTCCCATACCGTCGTTGCCCGACCATCCCTCTAAGCCACGTAGCAGTTAACAACTCCGGCGATCCCCCTGCACCCCTGTACACCTAAGATAGAAATGAGGTTGTTGCTCCTAGCGAACCTGCACCCTCATATCCCTAACCTAAGATAGATAGTGGTGCTGCTTTTTCTCCGGCGAGGTTGCTTCTTCTCTGGCGAGGTCCAGCCTCCCTATCTCGCGCGCTCGGGGAGAAGAAAAAAGTGACTGGCGCAAAGGAAAAAAAATCTAGGAGCCTGAAAAATAGCAAAATCGTATTTCATATGATTTTTCTTTCCTACAGTATTTCTATTCTAGGAACCAAAAGAGGCCTAAGAGAGGAAGCAAGAACAGTTAAAAATATTGCCATAAATTATTTTTTATGAATAGTATATTGCGGTGAATTGGTCTTACCCTCTTCTGTTTTTTCCCATCCCGGTGCTATGATTATTTTACTAAACCCAAGAAGCAACAGGATAAGAAAGAAGTATCATTTCCAGTCACCTGTCCTTGCCCTTAATTAAAGCAGCAATGTAGGAGCAGTTCACAACAGCATCATTACTACATGGCCTGGAACACCAACAAAGCTTGCCTCGGTTTAATTACTGCTCTTTCACGGAACCGGCTCCTCTACCGTGCCGCTGGGCACGGCAGAGTGCCGTGCCTTCTTACGCAAGAGCGTGCACATATGGGCCAGAAAGGCCTTCTAATGCATCACGCGGCAGCACAGGTCAACAATTAATTATTTTCTTTTTTGCTAAAAAACTAATTAACTACGTACTTCCCAACTCTTAAGAAAACTATTTCCCTTGTCTAAAAAAAACTATTTCTCCTATGAAATACTAATTTACTGTTATTGTCTCAAAAGACTAATTACCTACTCCCTCCGTTTCTAAATATAAGTCTTTTTTAAACATTTCAATATGAACTACATACGAAGCAAAATAAGTGAATCTATACTCTAAAATATGTCTATATATATCCGTATATAGTTCATATTAAAATCTTGAAAAGACTAATATATAGAAACGGATGGAGTATTAATTAATACATATGAGCAACATTCTAAAATGGAAATGAACTCATACTAAAAAAATGATTTTATTGGTATTGGTATCGTTCCGTTTCATTTTTTTTCTTTTAGCCAACATGTTCAAGCAGACATGTGTTAAAGTTTCTAATATATATACATATATATGTACATATATATATATATATATATATATATATATATATATATATATATATATACAGACATGTGATAAAGTTTCTATTTTTATTTGTTATTGTTTTATCAGCTTTATTGGCACGTTTATATTTTTGGTGGATTTTTTTTGTTTTTTTCATGCTACTTGCGGCAGAGAGGGCGAGGGCCTCCGCCAGCTGCGGCTGGTAGTCCGCCTCCGCCTTGCGTCGCTCCTCCTCAATGGAGGTCTGCATGGCTGCAGCAAACACCGCCTGGTAGGCAGCCTCCTCCTCCTGCTTGACGACTGGGGGCGGCGGGGGTTGGTGTCGTGGTGTTGGATGCTGCGGCGCCGTTGCTCCTCCGGTATCTGACGCTGCTCCGACATGAGTAGCTCCCGCCGCCTGTGCATCTCCACCGCATGTGCCCGCTGCGACCGCGGCACCGAGATCCGATGCGGATCCAGATGACAGTCGTGCGGTACGGTCACATCCAGTTACGACAGCAGCTGCCTGTACTGGCAGTGCCATCGCGCCTGGTGCACCAGAATGTGCAGCCGTTGCCTGGCAGGGCGGGCAGGCGCTGGCGACGACGGAGTAGGAACTGTCAGGGGTGAGCTTCCCCTTGTTCTTGCCGGGGCCGCCGAAGAAGCCCATGGGTAGGGTTTGCTATGTCGC
>NC_041389.1:135069109-135072161 GCF_002162155.2 Triticum dicoccoides
CATGTGATAAAGTTTCTATTTTTATTTGTTATTGTTTTATCAGCTTTATTGGCACGTTTATATTTTTGGTGGATTTTTTTTGTTTTTTTCATGCTACTTGCGGCAGAGAGGGCGAGGGCCTCCGCCAGCTGCGGCTGGTAGTCCGCCTCCGCCTTGCGTCGCTCCTCCTCAATGGAGGTCTGCATGGCTGCCGCAAACACCGCCTGGTAGGCAGCCTCCTCCTCCTGCTTGACGACTGGGGGCGGCGGGGGTTGGTGTCGTGGTGTTGGATGCTGCGGCGCCGTTGCTCCTCCGGTATCTGACGCTGCTCCGACATGAGTAGCTCCCGCCGCCTGTGCATCTCCACCGCATGTGCCCGCTGTGACCGCGGCACCGAGATCCGATGCGGATCCAGATGACAGTCGTGCGGTACGGTCACATCCAGTTACGACAGCAGCTGCCTGTACTGGCAGTGCCATCGCGCCTGGTGCACCAGAATGTGCAGCCGTTGCCTGGCAGGGCGGGCAGGCGCTGGCGACGACGGAGTGGGAACTGTCAGGGGTGAGCTTCCCCTTGTTCTTGCCGGGGCCGCCGAAGAAGCCCATGGGTAGGGTTTGCTATGTCGCCGGTGAGGGAGCGTGCAACTAAATATGGATGAGCAGCAGAAGCGGAAGTGGATGTGCCCCCCCCCCACGCTAGATTTAAAAAGGACGACCCATGTAGCTTCTAGTCGCTGACGCGTGGGCCCGCACGTGGTAGGTGGACGCGTTAAATATGACGGAGTGCGGTGGTTGGCCGACCAACGTGTGGTACCGCGGCGGACACCGAGGAGACGCGCGACGTGTCTTGGGGCCTGAAATGCATCCGCGTGGACACGAAGCAGGCACATTTTGAATTTGGGTCGGCGTGTTGGGCCGGCGTTTTTGTCCGCGGCGACCCAAACGGACATGGACAGTCGAAATGGGTCGCCCTGTTGGAGTTGCTCTTAGTATTTTATAGAGAAAATAGTTTGTTAGGGGTTGGGAAATAGTTAACTACTTCCTCCGTCTCAAAATATAAGAACATTTTTTACACTAGTGTAATATCAAAAACGTTCTTATATTATGGGACGGAGGGAGTAGTTTTTAGGGCCGGGAAATAATTAAAAAAATGACTGTATGGAAATAGTTAATTAGTTGGCCTGTGTAGCCCTGTGATGCATCATGTTTTTTTTTTGAGGAAACTGTGATGCATCAGATGAACGGCTGGGCTGTTAAGATGGATTTTCGGCCAGGAGTGAGGCCCTTCTGGCCCATATCAATGCACAGGCTGGGCGTATGAGAAGGCACGGCACTCTGCCGTGCCCAGCGGCACGGTAGAGGAGCCGGTTCCCTCTTTCACTTCTCATTTCGTTTCAACCTGGTTCATGGAGAAGCTCACCAACAAATGTGTGCACCATTTATCTTTCAGTTATTGCAGAACATCTACCGTGAAGAACAGCAAGCTCAAAACAGAAAAACGCAGTTGCGACTTTGGTTCTTGGCTTTCTGGAACCATGAACATTGAGAACTACCCCCTCTGTCTCATAATATAAGAACTTTTTAACATTGCACTAATGTTAAAAACGCTCTATATTATGGGACGTAGGGAGTAGTACGAGAACAACAAGAAGGAGCATTCGGGACATATAAAACACAAATTTTGTTCTTCAGAATTCCACACTTACATCACCATAAAATTACTACAAAAGGGAACAATAATCCCTTTTCTATACACAAGTCAACCTTCTTTTTCCATTTCATGGCTTCTTGCCACCACAAATACTTTACAAGGGAAGTTACTAGTATTGTTTGTTTGACACTGGTGAGCTAGTGGAGTCCATGGAGGCGTCGGCGGTCTGGCGTCAACACCTACCTGGACTTGGCGGTGGTGGCGACGGCGGCGAAGCCGTGCATGGCGCTGTAACCGCGGGAACCAAACCCGAGGCAGCCGAGAAGCAGCGCCTGCCGGTACGGCAGGAACGTGCGCCGCCGCATATCCTCCGCCTCTGCCCGCCTCGCCTCGTAGAGCCGCTCATGCGCCGAGCTCCTCCTCCCGCGCTTACCCACCGCCGGGGTGGGGTTCTTGTTGGGAGCTGCCAGCGGGGAGTTCGTCTTGGGGCACGCTGGCGTTGGTGGACGTTGGTGCTTGGAGCCGTCGGGCTTGTTCGGATGGATGAGCTTCTTCAAGAACCGCCACCGGCCGCAACTTCTCGAGGCCGAGGACGACCCGGACGACGCCGTCGATGACGAGGACGACGACCGTGACGCTGATGTAGGCGTCCGTACGGATTCTTTCGCCGGGGCAGGCGAAGATAACGGTGACATCCAATGAGCCCGGAATGGCGAGGCTGAGAGGGACCTGCGATGCACCGACCGGCTCCGGAAACGGCCGCGCTCGTCCAATGGCGACGATGCCTCCTGCGGCGGCTTCCGATCACCGTTGGGGCGGTCGGCGGTGGGCGGGGGCGCCTGCGGACGGAGGAGGAACGAGGAGAGCCGCACTGGGCGGATCTGGCCGTTGTGAAAGAGCTCGTCGGCTGAGGACATCGCGGCGGCGGTCGGGGACGGAAACTGCGAGGAGAAGTCGAAGTCGAAATCGTAGTCGCAGTCGCCGGGGCCTCGTGCAGGGCTCGCCGGCGCGCTGAAGCAGTAGCCGGCGGCGGCATGGAACGACGGGTCGCGGGCGGGGGTGGACGGCGCGCTGACGAAGGGGGTGGAGCACGCGCTGCCAACGCTCACGCCGCAAGCGCCGGCGAAGTGATCGCCGGAGCTGGTGTCGGTCGTGGCGGCGGCCATTGCGCAGGCGAGTGGGGTGGTGGGGATAGTGAGATGGGAAGGTGAGAAAGGCTCTTCTTATTAAGAGAGCCTGGTTGGACGTTTTGCGTTTTAGCCCTTGATGATAAATGTGAATGAAGTGGATGAAGCACAACACTACCTTTGGATGCATAGTTATTGGGTACATTAATGCAATGGTAAGAGCATCTCCACTCGTTTGCCCCACGGGAGGCATTTTTTTCGCCGCTTGGGGGGCTGCCGGCGAAAATTTTGGCCTA
>NC_041389.1:135072350-135202398 GCF_002162155.2 Triticum dicoccoides
ATCGTTGCGCCCCCTAGGAGCAGTGTTGGGGCTCATGGTCCCGATCCGCTCGCCCAAAGTGGCCCCATGGCGCCCGCGCCAGACCGCCGGAGGGCCATAATAGCATCAGGACGTCGCCGCTGCCTCCCTTGGCCTTCTTCCTCCTCAACTTCAGCCCCCTGTCGTCGCCACCTCCCTACCATGGCCCTCTCGCAAGCTCCCACCGCCGCACGCCCTGCCTCGCGGTTCCGCTCCTCCGCCGCGCCATGCCGTCTGCCAACGACGGCGAGCAGGCCCCCAGCACCCCTTCCTTCGCCTCTCCGCGCGTGCGCATAGGGATGCCTCCCATGGCGACCGTGCCTCGAGAGCACCTCTTCTCCTTCCCGTGCGCCCACCTTGCCTCCCCTACCCCAAGGCTCCTCTGCTCGCCATGGAGCTCCCCTATCTCGAGCAGACGCCACAAGAGCGGCAACACGGTGTCGGGTGCGCCCCAGCCGAAGTCCACCTCCCAGCCGCCGCCAATTTATGACCAAGCCCGTGCCCGGGGATGCGAAGACCAGGGGCCCATCGCCGTCGTTCCAGAGGTCGACGCCGCCTGGGCGGTGGAAGCGGTCGGCGATAGAGAGGAGGTTGGGCACCAGCGCGGCGGCGGAGATGTGGGCTAAGTCGGGGTCCCAGGGCCGCTCGAGGTGGGCGACGGCGTTGCGGAGCTCGGCGCGCTTGTGCATCTCGTAGAGCTGGCGCTCACGCGTAAGGAAGGCCGAGGCGGTGAGAGGAGAGCGGCAACAACGACACCGGCGGTGGGAGGCGCGGCGAGGATGGGGGCTAGGGCATGAGGCGCGCATGGCGGCGAAGGGACTTGGTGGAGGGCGGCAACAACAGGAGGATGCGTGGGGTAGGTTGAAAGAGAGGAGAGAGAGAGAGGAAAAAGGTGGCTGACTGTGGGCCAATTGCATGCGCAAAAATAGCGCCGGTGTCCCCAGCTCGCTGGGTTTCCCCTGGGAGCACCGGCCGAAACTTTGGCCAAATCTGGCGGAAAACGAGCTCTTGGGCGCATGCCTGGGGCCTTTTTTTACAACCGACGCAAAAAGTGCTCCTGGGGGGGCTGTTGGGGGGACGGCTAGAGATGCTCTAAATCAAGATCGACATCACCTAACATTTTTCGATAATGGCACATTTGATTGGTATTGCATTGTTGTTGCTAAGGCTACTCATAGTGGGGAGCATCGTACATTAGTATCATGTCTATGATATTACCTTCATAGTGCATACTATCATATATTAGTACCATAAATTCTCTTATTTATTGCCATGCATGACACATAGTAGCATAACATTTATTATGATACGGTACCTACCTATGTTACTCTAACCTTCTCTCTCTTCTTTAATTCTCTGCCACATAAGCATGTTTACTAGTCACAAGTGCACGATACCGGTTATGTTACCCCCTGTCGGTGTCAAAACCGGCGGATCTCGGGTAGGGGGTCCCGATCTGTGCGTCAAGACTGATGGTAACAGGAAGCAAGGGACACAGATGTTTACCCAGGTTCGGGCCCTCTCGATGGAGGTAAAACCCTACTTCCTGATTGATTAATATTGAAGATACGGGTAGTACAAGAGTAGATCTACCACGAGATCGAAGAGGCTAAACCCTAAGAGCTAGCCTATGATGGTATGATTGTAATTGTGATCGGCCTTCTAAGGACCAACCTCTCCGGTTTATATAGACACCGGAGAGGGCTAGGGTTTACATGGAGTCGGTTACAAGGAAGGAAACACAATATCCGAATCGCCAAGCTTGTCTTCCACGCAAAGGAGAGTCCCATCTGGTCACGGGCCGAAGTCTTGAGTCTTGTATCTTCACGCTTCAATAGTCCGGACGTTGTACATAGTCCGGCTGTCCGGATACCCCCTAATCCAGGACTCCCTCAGTAGCCCCTGAACCAGGCTTCAATGACGATGAGTCCGGCGCGCAGTATTGTCTTCGGTATTGCAAGGCGGGTTCCTTCTCCGAATACTCCAAAGTGGTTATCGAACACGTAGACCGTGTCCGGATCTGCAAGATGATCTTCACATAGCATAAATCTGATCCGCTGGCAATCTTCGTGCGTCGTGCCCTTGCATCGTGGCCTGGTCCAACGCGAACCGGCGTTTCTTACCCCACCTTGACTCGGGTTAAGAGGCGGTTTTATTGGCACTTCCCGTCGAGGCAGAGATCGTGTTCCTCTCATTACGGGATTTTCCACAAATATGGGCGTGCGTGACCCCACGACGGCCATTGATATAACTCCGCGTGTTTTCAGATAAGCCTCAAATGGTTACACCGAGGACTCTTGATATTCACCTCTTTATAAAGGGGTCGAGGCCTATGCCTCCTTTCCACCTTCCTCGCGCCCTCTCGCACCTCGAGTTCTAACACCCAAAACCTAAGCTCCAACCCCCCAGATCCTCCAATATGTCCAGATCTAACCCTCAAGGCCGGTGGGTGGCCTCCTCGATTTAAAAGGAAGACATTGCGAAGCTTAGGGAGGTCGGATACCTGACCACCGACATCCAGCACAGGCTACCTGCTCCAGGGCAGGTCATCCCCACACCGGAGCCCAATGAATGTGTCGTGTTCGTCCCTCACTTCCTCCACGGCTTGGGCTTCACCCTCGATCCGTTTGTGAGGGGGCTCATGTTCTACTATTGGTTGGATTTTCATGATCTGGCTCCGGACGCTATCCTCCATATCTCGTCGTCCATTATCGTGTGCGAGGCTTTTCGCCACGCCACCCCACACTTCGGCTTATGGCTCAAGACCTTCAATGTGAAGCCGAAGATGATCGAGGGGCGACATGTGGAATGCGGAGGTGCCGTAATAAGCAGGAACGCCGATGCCCCATGGCCAGAGGGTTCTTTCCCAGAAGTATCCGATGTATGGCAACGGAGGTGGTTCTATGTCACGGCTCCCAGAGGCACAAGTGGGTGGCTGCTCCCGAGTTCCGCTCGGGCCCTCCATCACAACTAGCGTCTTGGACCGATGTAGGATGGAATTGGGGGCTCGCTGGTGATGTATCAGTACTGCAGAATCGCATTCAGGAGCTTCTTGAGAGGGACATTAACCTCGTCAGCATAATGCAAGTGATGTTAATCCGATGGATGTTGCCGTGCCAACGCCGGCCTCTCCAGATGTGGGAGTTCAATCTGGAGGGTCCGCGGACTGTCAAGTGATACGTCTCCAACGTATCTATAATTTTTGATTGCTCCATGCTACTTTATCTACTGTTTTGGACTATATTGGGCTTTATTTTCCACTTTTATATTATTTTTGGGACTAACCTATTAACCGGAGGCCCAACCCAGAATTGATGTTTTTTTTGCCTTTTTCAGTATTTCGAAGAAACAGAATATCAAATGGAATGAAAACTTCGGGAACGTGATTTACTCATCGGATAAGACCCAGGAGACTTGGACCCTACGTCAATAAAGCCATGAGGCGGTCACGAGGGTGGAGGGGGCCCCTGGGCGCGCCCCCTACCTCGTGGGCCCCTCGGAGCTCCACCGACATACTCCTTCCTCCTATATATACTACGTATCCCCGTACGATAAAAACAGGAGCCAAAAACCTAATTCCACCGCCGCAACCTTCTGTATCCACGAGATCCCTCTTGGGGCCTGTTCCATAGCTCCGCCGAAGGGGGCATCCACCACGGAGGGCTTCTACATCAACACCATAGCCCCTTCGATGAAGTGTGAGTAGTTTACTTCAGACCATCGGGTCCATAGCTAGTAGCTAGATGGCTTCTTCTCTCTTTTTGGATCTCAATACAATGTTCTCCCCCTCTCTTGTGGAGATATATTCGATGTAATCTTCTTTTTGCGGTGTGTTTGTTGAGGCTGATGAATTGTGGGTTTATGATCCAGTATTATCTATGGAAAATATTTGATTCTTCTCTGAATTCTTTTATGTATGATTGAGTTATCTTTGCAAGTCTCTTCGAATTATCCGTTTGGTTTGGCCAACTAGATTGGTAGTTCTTGCAATGGGAGAAGTGCATGGCTTTGTGTTCAATCTTGTGGTGTCCTTACTCAGTGACAGCAACAGTTGCAAGGCACGTATTGTATTGTTGCCATCGAGGATAACAAGATGGGGTTTTTATCATATTGCATGAATTTATCCCTCTACATCATGTCATCTTGCTTAAAGTGTTACTCTGTTTTTAACTTAATACTCTAGATGCATGCTGGATAGCGGCCGATGAGTGGAGTAATAGTAGTAGATGTAGAATCGTTTCGATCTACTTGTCACGGACGTGATGCCTATATACATGATCATTGCCTAGATATACTCATAACTATGCTCAATTCTGTCAATTGCTCAACAGTAATTTGTTCACCCACCGTAGAATACTTATGCTCTTGAGAGAAGCCACTAGTGAAACCTATGGCCCCCGGGTCTATTCTCATCATATCAATCTATATCACTTTATTTACTTGCTTTGTTTTTACTTTGCCTTTACTTTTTACTTTGCATCTATCTATCAAAAATACCAAAAATATTATCTCTATCAGATCTCACTCTCGTAAGTGACCGTGAAGGGATTGACAACCCCTAAGCGTTGGTTGCGAGTTGCTATTGTGTTGTGCAGGTACGAGGGACTTGCGCGTGACCTCCTACTGTATTGATACCTTGGTTCTCAAAAACTGAGGGAAATACTTACGCTACTGTGCTGCATCATCCCTTCCTCTTCGGGGAAAACCAACGCAAGCTCGAGATGTAGCAAGAAGGATTTCTGGCGCCGTTGCCGGGGAGGCTTACGCAAAAGTCAACATACCAAGTACCCATCACAATCCCTATCTCTCGCATTACATTATTTGCCATTTGCCTCTCGTTTTCCTCTCCCCCACTTCACCCTTGCCGTTTTATTTGCCCTCTCTTTCCAAATCTCCTCCTCTTTTCCGCTTGCTTCTTGTTTGCTTGTGTTACCATGTGCCTTCTATTTGCTTACATCTTTGCTTGCTAAAAATCTATTGATATGGATCCACTTAAAGTGTTCTACTTGGATCATCTTCGATCCTTATGCACTCGTGCTGAAACCCCAACTAGCCTAGTTGACGGGAAATCTTTAGATGAGCATGCTTATTATGTGCGTCACCGTTTGTCTGAAAAAGGGAGACTCTTATGGAGTCAAATAAACAGATTGTTGTGCTATGCTTGGAATCTTTGTGAAATTTATGATTTTACTTGTTGATCTAAGAACCCTAAAAAACACCTTCCTTACCTATGTGAGTTTAATGAAAATGAAATCTTATCTTCTTATGCAAAGGGTGTTTATAGTTACTATGATATCGAACAAATTGAAGAATTTGTTGCTTTTAAGGGTGCTTATGAAGTTGCTTCATTGATTGAAAAGTATGATATTACTCTCTACCAATCTGAAAATTTTGACGTACTTAAATATTGCTATGAAAACTATGCTCATAATGTCAATGTCAAAGAATTTATTGAGAGAATGATCGCTGCTTTGGAAGGAAATAATGATATGCATGAATCTATAGATAATGATGATTCCAATGATTTGATTTAAATATCCCTTGTTGAACATGATGCTTGCTATCCTTGTGGCCATGATGCCAGTATTTATGAAGATGAATTTGCTATAGTTCTTTATGTTAAACATGAGATCGTTGCTATTGCACCCATACTTGATAGTTCCTTTGATGAAAATCATGATTGCAATGATTTTACTATAAATCCTCTTGATGTCAATTATGCTAATAATATGCAAAACCCTAAGCTTGGGGATGCTAGTTTTGCTATGACTACTACTTGTTGCAATTATCATGATTGGGGTGATTCTTCTTTTGATCTCGAAAATTTATTTAACCCCCATGATGAATATGAGATTGGTAATAGTGTTTGCAATATTATTGGAAGTGGGTTTGGAAGAGTGTCAACTTTAGATCCCACATATTTGGAGAATGTTCAATCTTATGGTATTTTTGATAAAAGTGGGTTTGGAGAGGTCATGACTTTATTTAATGTTAATCCCACTATTTTGGAAGAGTGTCAACTTTACATGCATGTGGATCCTGTTGCGAATATGTCATGTGATAGCTATTTTGTTGAATTTTCTTATGATCCTACATGTAATTATTATGATAAAGGAAATTATGGTTGTAGAAGTTTTCATGTTACTAAATTACCTCTCTTCATGTTGAGATTGCTATCATCTCCTTCTTCTTCCTTGCATATGCTAGTTTTTGCTTGCCTTGAAAATTTGTTTGCCTATAATATGCCTATGCATAGGAAGTATGTTAGACTTAAGTGTGTTTGTCACATGTTTATGATGCTCTCTTTGTGCCTCAATTCTTGTCTTTCTTGTGAGCATCATTGAAATCTCAATGCCTAGCTAAAAAGGCTTAAAAGAAAAGCGCTTGTTGGGAGACAACCCAATATTTTTCCTTGCTGCTTAGTAATAAATAATCCATCTACCTTATGTTTGGATGTGGTTTTATGTTTTAATTAGTGTTTGTGCCAAGTAGGACCTATAGGATAACCTACGATGATAGTTGATTTGATTCTGCTGAAAAACAGAAAATTTAGGGCTCACGAGATTAGCTGCCATTTTTTTACTGGAGAGTGCTTTTGCATTGATTCTTTTTGATGCTGATCAATAAAAAAATTTCCAGGACTTCCTATTTTGGTAGAATTTTTAGAGTTCCAGAAGTTTGCGTTAGTTACAGATTGCTACAGACTATTCTGTTTTTGACAGATTCTGTTTTTCGTGTGTTGTTTGCTTATTTTGATGAATCTATGGCTAGTAAATTAGTTTATAAACCATAAAGAAGTTGGAATACAGTAGGTTTAACACCAATATAAATAAAGAATGAGTTCATTACAGTACCTTGAAGTAGTCTTTTGTTTTCTTTCTCTAACGGAGCTCACGAGATTTCTATTGAGTTTTGTGTTGTGAAGTTTTCAAGTTTTGGGTGAATTCTTTTGATGGATTATGGAACAAGGAGTGGCAAGAGCCTAAGCTTGGGGATGCCCATGGCACCCCCAAGATAATCCAAGGACACCAAAAAGTCAAAGCTTGGGGATGCCCCGGAAGGCATCCCCTCTTTCGTCCACTTCCATCAGTAATTTACTTGGAGCTATATTTTTATTCACCAATATGATATGTGTTCTGCTTGGAGCGTCTTGTATTATTTGTGGCTTTGCTTGTTAGTCTACCACAATCATCTTTTCTGTACACACCTTTTGAGATAGCCATACATGAATTGAAATTTGTTAGAATACTCTAGGTACTTCACTTATATCTTTTGAGCTTGATAGTTTTGCTCATAGTGCTTCACTTATATCCTTTTGAGCTTGATAATTTTTGCTCTAGTGCTTCACTTAGATCTTTTAGAGCACGGTGGTGGATTTGTTTTAAAGAAACTTGATCTCTCATGCTTCACTTAGATTATTTTGAGAGTCATTAATAGCATGGTAATTTGCTTAATGTTAATATACTTGGTATTCAAGATATGTGAAACTTTCTTTTGAGTGCGTTGAATACTAAGATAAGTTTGACGCTTGATAATTTTTTTGAGATATGGAGGTGATAATATCAAAGTCGTGCTAGTTGGGTAATTATGAATTCAAAGAATGCTTCTGTTGAAGTTAGCAAATCCTGTAGTATGCACGTATGGTTAAAGTTATGTAACAAATTTGAAACATGAAGTGTACCTGGCTTGTGCATCCTTATGAGTGGTGGTCGGGGACGAGTGATGGTCTTTTCCTACCAATCTATCCCCCTAGGAGCATGCGCGTAGTATTTGAATTTTTGATGACTTCTAAATTTTTGCAATAAGTATATGAGTTCTTTTGACTAATGTTGAGTCCATGGATTATACGCACTCTCACCTTTCCACCTTTGCTAGCCTCTTCGGTACCGTGCATTGCCCTTTCTCACCTTGAGAGTTGGTGCAAACTTCGCTGGTGCATCCAAACCCCGTGATACGATACGCTCTATCACACATAAACCTCCTTATATCTTCCTCAAAACAGCCACCATGCCTACCTATCATGGCATTTCCATAGCCATTACGAGATATTTTGCCATGCAACTTTCATCATCATATTCATGACATACATTACTTTTGTCATATTGCCATTGCATGATCTTGTAGTTGACATCGTATTTGTGGCAAAGCCACCATGCATTATTTTTCATACATGTCACTCTTGATTCATTGCACCATCCCGGTACACCGGAGGCATTCATATAGAGTCATATCTTGTTCTAGTTTCGAGTTGTAATTCATATGTTGTAATGAAAGTGTGATGATCATCATTATTAGAGCATTGCCCAAATAAAAAAAAGGGAAAGGCCAAAAAAAAGAAGGCCAAAAAAGGGCAATGCTACTATCTCTTTTTCCACACTTGTGCTTCAAAGTAGCACCTTGTTCTTCATGTATTGAGTCCCATATATTGTGCTTCAAAGTAGCACCTTGTTCTTCATGTAGTGAGTCTCATAAGTTGTCTTTTTATACTAGTGGGAATTTTTCATTATAGAACTTGGCTTGTATATTCCTATGATGGGCTTCCTCAAAATGCCCTAGGTCTTCATGAGCAAGCAAGTTGGATGCACACCCACTAGTTTTCTTTTGTTGAGCATTCATAGCTCTAGTGCATCCGTTGCATGGCAATCCCTACTCCTTGCATCAACATCAATCGATGGGCATCTCCATAGCTCATTTATTAGCCTCGTTGATGTGAGACTTTCTCCTTTTTTTGTGTTCTCCACACAATCCCCATCATCATATTCTATTCCACCCATAGTGCTATATCCATGGCTCACGCTCATGTATTGCGTGAAGGTTGAAAAAGTTTGAGATTATTTAAGTATGAAACAATTGCTTGGCTTGTCATCAGGGGTATAGAAGTTGGGAACATCTTTGTGTGAAGAAAATGAAGCATAGCCTAACTATATGATTTTGTAGGGATGAACTTTCTTTTGCCATGTTATTTTGAGGAGACATGATTGCTTTGATTAGTATGCTTGAAGTATTATTATTTTTGTGTCAATATGAACTTTTGTCTTGAATCTTTCAGATCTGAATATTCATACCATGATTAAGAAGATTTACATTGAAATTATGCCAAAGTATCACTCCGCATCAAAAATTCCTTTTATCATTTACCTACTCGAGGACGAGCAGGAATTAAGCTTGGGGATGCTTGATACGTCTCCAACGTATCTATAATTTTTGATTGCTCCATGCTACTTTATCTACTGTTTTGGACTATATTGGGCTTTATTTTCCACTTTTATATTATTTTTGGGACTAACCTATTAACCGGAGGCCCAGCCCAGAATTGTTGTTTTTTTGCCTTTTTCAGTATTTCGAAGAAACAGAATATCAAATGGAGTCCAAACGGAATGAAACCTTCGGGAACATGATTTACTCATCGGATAAGACCCAGGAGACTTGGACCCTCCGTCAAGAAAGCCACGAGGCGGTCACGAGGGTGGAGGGCTCCCCCCTGGGCGTGCCCCTACCTCGTGGGCCCCTCGGAGCTCCACCGACGTACTCCTTCCTCCTATATATACCTACGTATCCCCGTACGATCAGAACAGGAGCCAAAAACCTAATTCCACCGCCGCAACCTTCTGTATCCACGAGATCCCATCTTGGGGCCTGTTCCGTAGCTCCGCCGGAGGGGGCATCCACCACGGAGGGCTTCTACATCAACACCATAGCCCCTCCGATGAAGTGTGAGTAGTTTACTTCCGACCTTCGGGTCCATAGCTAGTAGCTAGATGGCTTGTTCTCTCTTTTTGGATCTCAATACAATGTTCTCCACCTCTCTCGTGGAGATCTATTCGATGTAATCTTCTTTTTGCGGTGTGTTTGTTGAGACCGATGAATTGTGGGTTTATGATCCAGTATTATCTATGGAAAATATTTGATTCTTCTCTGAATTCTTTTATGTATGATTGAGTTATCTTTGCAAGTCTCTTCGAATTATCCGTTTGGTTTGGCCAACTAGATTGGTAGTTCTTGCAATGGGAGAAGTGCATGGCTTTGGGTTCAATCTTGCGGTGTCCTTACTCAGTGACAGAAAGAGTTGCAAGGCACGTATTGTATTATTGCCATCGAGGATAACAAGATGGGGTTTTTATCATATTGCATGAATTTATCCCTCTACATCATGTCATCTTGCTTAAAGCGTTACTCTGTTTTTAACTTAATACTCTAGATGCATGCTGGATAGCGGTCGATGAGTGGAGTAATAGTAGTAGATGCAGAATCGTTTCGATCTACTTGTCACGGACGTGATGCCTATATACATGATCATTGCCTAGATATACTCATAACTATGCTCAATTCTGTCAATTGCTCAACAGTAATTTTTTCACCCACCGTAGAATACTTATGCTCTTGAGAGAAGCCACTAGTGAAACCTATGGCCCCCGGGTCTATTCTCATCATATCAATCTATATCACTTTATTTACTTGCTTTGTTTTTTACTTTGCCTTTACTTTTTACTTTGCATCTATCTATCAAAAATACCAAAAATATTATCTCTATCAGATCTCACTCTCGTAAGTGACCGTGAAGGGATTGACAACCCCTAAGTGTTGGTTGCGAGTTGCTATCGTGTTGTGCAGGTATGAGGGACTTGCGTGTGACCTCCTACTGGATTGATACCTTGGTTCTCAAAAACTGAGGGAAATACTTACGCTACTGTGCTGCATCATCCCTTCCTCTTCGGGGAAAACCAACGCAAGCTCGAGACGTAGCATCAAGCACTTCTTCGGCTTGAAGCTCGAAGGGATGTGCAAATTATTCTTCGGATAGAAAGTAGAGTGTCCGGACACCACCGAGGATGCGGGCCTAAGCTGCAATCGCCTAGATACCCAAGTAAGTAGCCTTGATACCGGACACCTTGTTTTGAATTTGTCATAATTGTTTATTCTGAAAATCATCCGTGGCCAGGAATGGCTCAGCAAGGCGGAGAGAATCAGGTGTCCGGCGCCCCTTCCCGAAGGTTCGCCTGGTCCCACCATGGCCAAGATGCTTGACCGGGTACTCAGCAGAATGCCCTCGGGGAAGGATAAGGGGAAGAATGAAGAAAACAAACTCCACACGCTACGCACCCGAACCAGGGGAATTGTTACCTCCCCTAGGGAGGATAGTCGGGAAGGGGAGGCTAAGGCCTCCTCCCCGCGCGGGAAGAAGATGGCCGCCTCCGAAGACCGGGAGACACAGATGCCCGAGCAAGGGAAGAAGGTATCACCAAGGGGCTCTGCCGCGACGGGCATCCTCATCGCGTTATGCCCGCCAACGGGCCAGCCCTCCACCGAGCTGTAAGTCAATCGTTAATTCGAAGGTATTGTACTTCTCCTAGATAAGTAACCAGGATTCGCCTTGTGCAGTCCGGCTAGCAGCTCTTCTCGACAGAGTTCGTCTTTGGGGGATCTTCCTCCGGAGATGATGGAGAGCGAGACCCCACCCACCTCTCCGACTCATGAAGCGGGCGACACCGAGGTGTCGTCACGGAGGAGTCCGGATCTGTCGAAGCCGGAAGCCAATGCGTCAGCAGCCCTAAGCCCGGAGCATTTGGCTCCCACGAGGGGCGATGGGGAGGGTCTAGCACAGTTTAATGTCTGACCGGATGCACTAACAGGCCTACTAGAGCGAGCTGCGCTCTCGGAGGAGCACCGCTCATTAATGAGCACGGTGCTCAAGAAGATTTCATCCGCTACAAGCGGTTTGAATGAAGCATTTACAAGCCTGCTTAGAGGCTTTGAGGTATGTAGTGAAGAATACACCATTTTATGGCTGAGAGGCACGCGCTAGGTGTGCTCCATATAGATAGTAGCCCCTGAGACTCTGGTTGCCCGCCCTAGGCGGCAAACGGGGGATCATAAACCAATGATTGATTTATAAATACGTGCAGGTAACTGTGGGTCCGACCGCCGACCAGTCTGTTGAAGTTGCCGAACTAACAAGGCATATTGGATCGATTGATGCCGATATCACGCTGGTGAATGAGCGGCTGGACAAATCACAAGGTATTTGCCCTGCCTTCCTTTGTATAGGAAAATATTAAGGTGGCATGATATTAATGTAATATGTTTGGACTGCAGATGGTGCTGCTGCCGTGGAGGCCCTGAGGGAGGAACTTGCTCTAGCCAAGGAACAAGCTCGGGTGAGCAATGCGGCTTCCCTACAGGCGGCCGAGGAATTGAGGGCCGAACAGGCTGCTCATCACCGAAGCGAGGAAAAGATAGTTGAAATGGCTGTCGAGTTAAAAAATGCCGCTGACCGGTATGAGCTCCTTAAAAAGGAGCATGCGGATAATTCGGCCGACCTGAACAAGTTAATGCCACCAAGGAAATACGGACCGAGCTCAGGGGTGCGCGGGAGGAACTTCAACAGGCCGATAAAATTGCGGCTGGGGGCTCCTATTTGCTGCGGACGAAGTTTTTCGATCCGAAGTACGCTCCCCTGGACGGACGCTGGAATCCTGCGGACGCATATACGGATTTGGCGAAGAGTACGGCTGACGCTGCCGAGTTTTTCAAAGATCATGGCCAATTCAATGCTCCCACTTGCCCGCTGCCGTTAAGTGACAAGATGGCTGCTGTAGCGGAGCTTCACAGGCTGTCCGAGCTTGCAATGCGGTCCGTGATAGACCATCTTTGGCCGAAGGGGCCTAAGCCGGACAGTTACTTTGGCTTGGTGCAACAATTCCTTGGGGTCGTGCCCCGGATCGATGCCATGAGAAGGTCGGCGTGCATAGAAGGTGCACGGATGGCTCTTGCCCGCATTAAAGCCTATTGGACGGATATGGAGGCCACCATTATAGCGACCCAGGATCCGGCGGGGGGCCAATATCCGGCCGAGCACTACTTGGCGTAGGTCACAGAGGGTGCCCGTCTAGTAGAGGTGCAGTGCTCGAAGAATGTCTTGTTCGAGTGATAAATCGAATCATTGTAAAAACAATGTTTATTTTGATTATAAGGCTATATTTATATTGTTTTCCTGAAAATATGATTGTGTCCCCTATGCGGCCGTTTATATATATATATATATATATATATATATGTGTGTGTGTGTGTGTGTGTGTGTGTCTGTGTGTGTGTGTGTGTGTGTGTGTAATCCGAAAGTTAGCAGTCGTTGGCTTCAGCCCCCACGCATACAATGCGGGGGTGTTCGCGAAAAATATGCTTAATCACACTTGATCCAACGCCTTGGTCCATTAAGGAGGTGATCGCACGTCGAACTAGGCAACCGGACTATATAGCTGTAACACTTTCGCTTAGCCACGGGAGTCTAACGTTGGGGCTACTATGTAGCCCCTTGTACCTTCGCGTGCATCTGAATACGGGCGCGTATGTACATGGCCGGGAAATGGCCCTTCGTTAATGCGGAGGAATCCTAAAGATTCTGATGAGCCTTCGAGTGGTTGATCAGTCTCTCGCTGTATCATGACAATCAGTTTTCGGCTTTCTCTACTGAGGTGCTCATCCGGAATAACCAGGGCACAATCGCAATAGTTCTCCTTTGGCCACCTTAGCCGATAATAACGGAACGTAAGGCAGCAAACCCAGGAGCCGGGCTAACCCAACATTTGACCAAAGACATGATTCGGAGCTGATGCATATAAGGCCAAACTCGTGACGCCAAACACTCCCGAAGGTATTCAGACTTTATAATAGACGATGGGCTCAAGAATGCCCATTCATTATAAACCCTGTGTTTCCAGGTACGTGCATTAATCTGTCGTGGCGAAATGCAAAAAACGGCAGTATCCTCTGTGGGTATGGAACCCATGGGATGGTTAAGCAACAAGAGGCAATAGAAAAGGTTTACACAGGGGCTTAATCTAAAAAGAAACCTATTGAATGTGGCCCTGCTACACGTCTGCGCCTTTGTCTCTGTTGTGCCGTATCCTGGAAGGGTATCGCGCGAACATTGTCTGTGGAAAAAGAAAACTCATAGGGGAGTACAACGTAAGTATGCGATGGATAGTAAAAGTGTAAGATGTTGGCCTGCCAATAAGGTTGAGCCAAGTGTGGGGCTTTATTAAGTGTTTATAGCCCCTGGTATCCACTATGGGATTACATATACGGTGCCCTGGTTCGATTTTATCTGGGCTACCGGACTTGTCTAACCGTGTCTGTTGTCGTAACGACCAGTCATGTTTTTTTTGGTATTGGAGGCCGCTTATAGTTCGGTCGCTAGGGCTGTTGCGTGTTCCTCTGCGCGTGAAGAGCGCTATGTTATTCTGCTAATGGTGATGACGCCACATGGACCGGGCATCTTGAGTGTAAGGTAGCCATAGTGCGGCAATGCGTTGAAGCGGGCGAAGGCCATTCTTCCAAGCACTGCCTGATAGTTGCTTTGGAAGGGTGTGATGATGAAGAGTAGTTCTTCGCTTCTGGATTTGCCTGGAGAGCCGAATGTTACCTCCAGTATGACGGAGCCCCAGTGTAGGCTTCAATGCCTGGTATCACCCCTTGAAAGGTGGTTTTGCGTTGACTAATTCTGGATGGGTCTATCCCCATCTTGCGGACGGTGTCCTCATATATTAGATTGAGACCGCTGCCGCCGTCCATGAGGACGTGGGTGAGATGGTTTCCGTCGATTATTGGGTCAAGCACCAAGACCTCTGATCCTTCGCGTCGAATACTAGTTCGGCCGTCCAAGCGGTCGAAGGTAATTGGATAACACATCCAGTAGTTAGGTGTAGGTACGATGGGCTCTATATCGCGCGCGTCTCTATGCATGCGTACGTGCCTTCTCATGGATATACGAGTTACGTGGATCATGTTCACTGTTTTAACCTCTGGCGGGAATTTTTTCTGCCCCCCAGTGTTCGGCTGGCGAGGTTCATCCTCATCTTCACTTGGTGTTTCCCTTCCCTTGTGTTCGACATTTAATTTACCGGCCTGTTTGAAGACCCAGCACTCTCTGTGTGTGTGGTTCGCAGGTTTGTCAGGGGTGCCATGAATTTGGCACAGTCTGTCCAGGACTCTGTTCAGACTGGACTGTCCCTCTTTGCTTCCTTTAGAAGGCTTCTTTTGCTGATCAGGTCGAGAGCCCCTGAATCCGACATTAACCGTTGTGTTGTCCGGGCTCTCTTCCTTGTTTTGGCGTTTATTTTTGTTACGCCGTGGCTTCCCGTTGCCATCCCTTATTTCGGATGTGCTGGGGTCGCTGGTGCCTTTACGGGCTAGCCAGCTATCTTCACCCGCGCAAAAGCGGGTCATGAGGCTTGTTAGGGCTGCCATTGTCCTTGGCTTTTCTTGGCCGAGGTGTCTGGCGAGCCATTCGTCATGGATGCTATGTTTAAGTGCCGCTAAGGCTTCGACATCCGGACAATCGACAATTTGATTCTTCTTAGTGAGAAATCTGTTCCAAAGCTTGCGGGTGGACTCTCCAGGTTGTTGGATTATGTGACTTAAATCGTCAGCATCCGGAGGCCGGACATAAGTCCCTTGAAAGTTGGCCCTGAAAGCGTCCTCGAGTTCCTCCCAACTCCCAATTGAATTTTTGGGGAGGCTTTTCAACCAGTGTCGAGCTGGTCCTTTCAGTTTGAGGGGAAGGTATTTGATGGCGTGGAGGTCATCCCCGCGAGCCTTGTGTATATGCAGGATGAAGTCCTCGATCTTTGTCGTTCCGTCGTATGCCTCTATGTTCACAGGTTTAAAGCCCTATGGAAATGCATGGTCCAGTACCTCTTCGGTAAAGCATAGGGGGTGAGCAGCCCCTCTGTATCTGGACGTGATGTGGCATATGCCGTCGGCTGTTGTTGTGTCCGGTGTTTATTCCGAACTGGTATTTGATTGGCATAATCGTTTTGATGACCATAGCCCCTCGCCGGGGTGTGTCCTTTAGACCCGTAGATGGACCTAGCTGCGCCAGCTTTCTTATCCAGGTGCTCATGTAGATCGTGTGCGGCGTCGGTAGCCTCTTTGTCTGCTCTGAACTGTGTTCGGCGTGACTTGGTTCATCCTGCTCCACCGCTGGTTCTATATGGTCGTTGTTGCCTTCGGGTTGACCGGAGTGTCGATCCTTCTGGCGCTCTTGCTGATATTTCTACTGTTGCTGGATTTGGAACGACGTCTGCGCCGTCGCTTTGGCTTTTGCCCGGGGGTTTCATCTTCCGGATTGTCACCGTCGTCTTCCTTGGGCGTATCCACCATGTATATGTCGTGTGACGAGGCGGAAGTCTGGTACCCCATAGATTCTGAATCTTCTCCTGCTTCGTCGTCCATACCGTCGATGCCTTCGGAGTCGAAGTCAAGCATGTCGGTTAAATCATCAACCGTGGCTATGAAGTGGGTGGTGGGTGGGTAACGAATTTCTTCGTCACCTGCTTCCCACTCGAGCCGGACATAGTTTGGCCCGGGATTTTCTGTCAAAGAGAGAGTTTTTAACGAATTCAACATGTCGCCAAAGGGCCAGTGCTGGAAGATATCCGCAGCGGTGAATTCCATTACCGGAGCCCAACCAGGCTCGGCGGGCTCGGGAGCGTGCGGACAGGAAGCAACATCTGGATGTGAATCCGGGGGTCCGAAGTCACAGGCCACCACAGAGGTGAGACCCGTGTTCGGCTCCGTCGCCGATGAGTGTGTGGCCCGCAGGGCGAGGTCCACCCCTCCGTCCTTAGGCAACGCAACTTGCTCCGGGTTTAGATCCCAAGCTTTGTACGACAGCAGGTTTAAGCCGTGCTCGTCGTGACTGTTTGGTGCTCCTGGCGCAGTCCCAAATCCGTCGAAGATCAAGTCTCCGCGAATATCAGCTGTGTGGTTCAAGTTTCCGAACCTAACCTGGTGGCCGGGGGCGTAGCCATCAATCTGCTCCAGATGGCCAAGTGAGTTGGGCCGTAGTGCGAAGCTGCCGGACACGAAGATCTGTCCGGGGAGAAAAGTCTCTCCCTGGACCGCTTTGTTGACGATTGAAGGCGCCATCGAGCCTTGCAGCGACGACGCAGAGGAACTCTCAATGAAAGCACCAATGTCGGTGTCAAAACCGGCGGATCTCGGGTAGGGGGTCCCGATCTGTGCGTCAAGGCTGATGGTAACAGGAAGCAAGGGACACATATGTTTACCCAGGTTCGGGCCCTCTTGATGGAGGTAAAACCCTACTTCCTACTTGATTAATATTGAAGATACGGGTAGTACAAGAGTAGATCTACCACGAGATCAAAGAGGCTAAACCCTAAGAGCTAGCCTATGATGGTATGATTGTAATTGTGATCGGCCTTCTAAGGACCAACCTCTCCAGTTTATATAGATACCGGAGAGGGCTAGGGTTTACATGGAGTCGGTTACAAGGAAGGAAACACAATATCCGGATCGCCAAGCTTGTCTTCCACGCACAGGAGAGTCCCATCCGGACATGGGCCGAAGTCTTGAGTCTTGTATCTTCACGCTTCAATAGTCTGAACGTTGTACACAGTCCGGCTGTCCGGATACCCCCTAATCCAGGACTCCCTCACCCCCACTATGGCCAGCCTAAGGCTAGTCATAGTGGGAAGTAATTTAGACTAATAATTAGTCATCTATGTTACCGGTCGTCTCTAGTCGAACCCTAAAAGGCTATAGAGGAGTAAAAGTTTTGTTTTACACCTCTAATCGGCACCTAGCCGAACTCATAAACTGTACTATAAAGGATTAAAAAATTACTCCTTGACTTGGCACGTGCCTAAATATACTCCTCCGCCGAGCGGCATACTAACAAATCTTCTCTCCCCCACTTCGACCGCTCCCACATAATCCCCACGCCGCATCTACTCCGGCTTGTCGACTCCCACCTTCACCGGTGACCACCCGCCATCGCCAGCGCTCCGGAAGACCTACCGCGGTCCTCACCCACCCGAATTTGGGCCTCTCTCATCTGCGACATCACGTTTGGGATGGATTTGACGGGTACCAACTCACGCAACCCCTGCAACGACTCTGAACCGCATCTCGGTATGGCCTCCTCCCCTAGGCGCTCGGAGCTCAGTCATCGACCGACCACCGACACAACTACACATGGTGGCCGTCGGCCTGGCTCGATCCTAGCCCAACTGCTCGCCGGCTCCCCGTTGTTGGTCATCAAGTGTGACCCCTAACCGTGACAGGTGTTGCGCCGAGTTTCGACCGCACCGCAACATCCAGGATAGGTGTTCTTCAAGTGCAAAAAAGATGGGCTGAGTGCTTGTTTCTCCGGTTGTTCTTCAGAATTTGTAGCTTATTGTTTGCTCAAAAGTGTGGGTAGAATGAATGAAAGTTTTGGTATTGGGAAGAAGAGTACATCGATCTATTGGTAGCAAGAAACTTACTAGATGCTCGTACACTACTTGCTAGAGTTGAGACAAGAGATGAGAATAGAGACGATGCAATGTCCAATTGTATGGAGGCGGGGAAGAATGAAGTGTGCAAGCTCAAGAAGCCGATAGAGAACTGCAACAATGTGTGCAACGAAGACATAGAGAAAATATTAATCCAACTAGTGGGAGAAGTTATGGAAGTGGGATTTATATTAAAGTGTCTAATTGTGGTTCTGGTTTTGTTTAGATAGAGAGAGAATTGAGGTAGCAGAAAATTTATCTTACCCCCAAGATGTAAAAGAAATGCAAAATTTTACGGGGCATGCTAGTTTCTACTGGAGGTTTATTAAAGATTTCTCCAAGCTTTCATACCTTTGACTGACCTCTTGCAGAAAGATGTACCATATTATTTTGATGAGAATTATACACAGTCTTATGAAATTTTAGGGATGCACTGATTACGACTCCCATCATCCAGCCCCTGAAGTGGGGGTGAACCTTTTGAGATAATGTGTGATGCTAGCAATTATGCTGTTGGATCTCCTATGACAGCGAGATGATAAAAAAACTTAACGTTGCCTTTTATGCTAGTAGGAGTCTGGATGATGATCAGAAGGACTTAGCCACAACTAAGAAAGCATTACTTGCCATTGTCTTTGCTTGTAACAAATTTAGACCTTACATTATTAAATCTAAAGTAATTGTGCATACGGATCATCGTGCCTTATTTATCATGCTACTAAGAAGGACACTAAGCCCTGTTTGATTTGATAGATACTGTTGCTTCAGGAGTTTGATTTGCATATAGTAGATCGAAGGGGCGAAGACAACCCGGTGGCAGATCACCTATCACACATGGAGATCATACCTTACGAACCCGTTCCCATAAATGAGTCCTTTCCAGGTGAGAGTTTGGCTATGATTAAAAAGATAGATCCTTGGTTGCAGAATATGCTAACTTTTTTGTTGGAAAGTACATGCCATCGGATATAAACTATCATCAGAGAAAGAAGTTCTTCAGTGAGTTAAAGTACTGCTTCTGGGATGAATCATTGTTGTCATGGTCTAGATAACATGATTAGACGGTTTGTTCCAGAACACGAGATGAACGCCATTGTCGATAAGTGCCACAGTAGCCCTTATGTAGGACATCATGTTGGGGACCGAACCGCTACCAAAGTACTTCAATCATGATTCTATTGTCCTACACTTTTCAGATATGCGCACAGGTTTGTTAAAAGTTGTGATGCATGTCAACGCATAGGAAACATAGGTAGAAAACAACAAATGCATATGAACTATAATCTAGTTTGTGAACCTTTAAATGTTTGGGGCCTAGATTATTTGGGACCATTTCCAGTCACCGATGGGAATACTCACATTCTTGTGGCTATAAATTATGTTACCAAGTGAGTTGAAGAAATCCCTACGCACCACGCTGACGCTGGAATCTCACTAAAAATGATAAATGACATCATTCTTCCCAAGTTTGGAGTACCTAAAGTTCTTATTACTAACGGTGGATCTCATTTTATAAAAAAAATCAGGAGGATCCTTCATAAGTATGGAGTTACTCACCGAATAGCTTCTCTCTTATAATCCTCAAACAAGTGGCAAAGTTGAACTCTTAAACCAGGAGGTAAAGATGATACTATAGAAGATGGTGTAGAAATCCAGAAAAGATTGGGCAAGGAAGTTAAATGAGACCCTTTGGTCCTATCTCACTGCCTACAAGAACCCAATGGGTATGACACCATATAAGATGGTATACGGTAAGGCATGCCATTTACTCCTAGAGTTAGAGCACAAAGCTTATTGTGCAGTCAAAATGCAAATTTTGATCTTAAAGAAGTAGGGGAGAAGAGACTGTTAGATATGCACACCTTAGGAGAGCTCTGGAACAATGTGTAAGAAAGTGCCCGGTTGTTTAAAGAAAAAGTTAAGATGTGGCAGAATCAAAAGATCTTGAAACGAACATTTGCTGCGGGGAACAAAGTCCTCCTATCTCATTCTCTCCTTAAGTTGTTTCCAGGGAAGCTCAGATCTTGGTGGGAACAGCCCTATGACTATGAGATTGAAGAAGTTTACAATTCCAGAGACGTTAGGTTAAAAGGAGGAAAATATGCCCCGTGGATCATAAACGGTCAATGCTTGAAGCTATACCTCGCTGATGACCAGATGGAAGAATGAGGCATCATGACGAACGCAGGGGCTGCCATGAACTTCATCCTCCATCAGCATCATCCCTTTTTCTAAAAGAGGTGGTGATTATTGGATAGGAGAACTTCAGGAAGATGAGTCTCAAGGATGAACCATGTCGAGAGGAGGGACCAACCACAAGATGAAGGTGTTGGAGATCAAGGAGGAAGAACCAAAACAACAAGGGGGGGGGTGATGAATCCACTCTAGATGAGTATCCTCCAAACCCTTATTAGTTCAATATTCGAGGATCTATTCCGTTATTTCCTCTGGGGCCTCTCAAAAGAACTAGGAAAGGAACCACAAATCCCAGATAAGATAAAGGAAAAGATCAAGAATCTAGAGCAAGTTTCTAAAGTGTGTGTGAACACTATTGGAGAAGGGATTGATTCTTATTGGTTGATGATCAAAGACCTAGAGTGATTATGGTCGATGGTCTCTTCCATAAGATCGGTCTCATGGTTGATACTCTTTATCAAAATACTACAAAACTTAAATTTTTGACCCAGATCATGGACGATCAGTAGAGGGCGATTGAGGAGATTAAAGGACGCTTCAAGAACATCTGCACTGCCTGCAAGGATACCAAGGAGTGAGCATAAACACTAAGTACCTAGATCTCTCAGACTTGATTGTAAGCTTGGGGGATATCCTAGTGTACTTTGTATCTTTACTCGTATGCATTTATTTCTAGCAAGTCGAGACTAGCTCGCAGCTTTTATTTCAATAAGGTTGAACTATCATTTTTCCTCTTGAACAAGGAATGATCCTTTCCAATGAGTGTTTGGATGTTTTGATGCGCACACCATTATTGCTGTGAGGGAACGTTCTAGATGATAAGCATGATCTAAACTATAGGTACTATCTTGCGGATGGGATCTACCTGAGGTGGAGTACTTTTGTCAAGCCAATTGCAAAACACCAAGGTAAGAAAGAACTCATCTTTCACAATGCACAAGCGGAGGCTAGGAAATATGCTGAGAGGGCTTTTGGGATTTTCCAATCCCAATTTGTTATTGCGTGAGGACCATCTAGGTTCTGGGATAAAAAAACCCTTTGGCATATCATGACTGCTTGCGTGCTCATGCATAACATGATCATTGAGAATGAGCATGGACATGGTTTAGGTCACAACTTCTATCAGTTGATGGGCATAAGCTTTATGCCGATGAGAAGAGAGGAGCGAATCAAACGCTTCTTGAAAGTGTATAATGAAATTACAGACTCCGATGCGCATGATCAACTTCAGAAGGATTTGTTCAAGGAGTATTGGAAATATCATGACAAAAGAGCGGCCTATTTTCATTTATATGTTTGTTGTATTGTGCAAAACTATGTTGTATGTATGCTACATTTGATCTTGCAGGTTTGATGAATTATGTAATAATTTCATATTGTGGACATGTGAAAATTTTAAGTTGATTTTCGGATGTTTTATTTTAATTTGTGCGGCTGAACAGCGGCAGTACAACAACTACATAGTAGCTATAGTGGTCGTGCGGTTGGTGATACGTCTCCGTCGTATCTATAATTTTTGATTGTTCCATGCCAACATTATTCAACTTTCATATACTTTTGGCAACTTTTTATACTATTTTTGGGACTAACATATTGATACAGTGCCCAGTGCCAGTTCCTGTTTGTTGCATGTTTTATGTTTCGCAGAAACTCCATATCAAATGGAACCCAAACGGGATAAAAACAGACGGAGAATATTTTTGGAATATTTGTGAGATTTGGGAGGAAGAATCAACGCGAGACGGTGCCCTAGGGGGCCACGACGCAGAGGGGGTGCGTCCCTGACCCTCGTGGGCACCCCGTAAGGTGGTTGATGCTCTTCTTTTGCCGCAAGAAAGCTAATTTTCAGAGAAAAATCTAGGCGAAGGTTTCAACCCAATCGGAGTTACGGATCTCTGGATATAAAAGAAACGGTGAAAGGGCAGAATCAGGGAATGCAGAAACAGAGAGAGACAAAGAGACAGATCCAATCTCGGAGGTTCTCTCGCCCCTCCCACGCCATGGAGACCATGGAGCAGAGGGGAAACCCTTCTCCCATCTAGGGAGAAGGTGAAGGAAGAAGAAGAAGAAGAAGAAGGGGGGCTCTCTCCCCCTTGCTTCTGGTGGCGCTGGAACGCCACCGGGGGCCATCATCATCACCGCGATCTACACCAACACCTCCATCATCTTCACCATCGTCTCCATCACCTTCCCCCATCTATATTCAGCGGTCCACTCTCCCACAACCCCGTGTACACTCTACTTAAACATGGTGCTTTATGCTTCATATTATTATCCAATGATGTGTTGCCATCCTATGATGTCTGAGTAGATTTTCATTGTCCTACCGGTGATTGGTGAATTGCTATGATTGGTTTAATTTGCTTGTGGTTATGTTTCTATCCTATTGTGCCCTCCGTGTCGCGCAAGCATGAGGGATTCCCGTTGTAGGGTGTTGCAATATGTTGATGATTTGCTTATAGTGGGTTGCTTGAGTGACAGAAGCATAAACCCGAGTAAGGGGGTTGTGGCGTATGGGATATAGGGGACTTGATGCTTTAACGCTATGATTGGGTTTTACCTTAATGATCTTTAGTAGTTGCGGATGCTTTCTAGAGTTCCAATCATAAGGCATATGATCCAAGAAGAGAAAGTATGTTAGCTTATGCCTCTCCCACATAAAACTTGCTATCGGTCTAGTAAAGTAGTCAATTTCTTAAGGACAATTTCATAACTCCTACCACCACTTTTCCACACCCGCTATATTTACTTTATTGCTTCTTTATTTAAACAACCCCTAGCTTTTATTTATGTGCTCTTTATATTCTTGCAAACCTATCCAACAACACCTACAAAGTACTTCTAGTTTCATACTTATTCTAGGTAAAGCGAACGTCAAGCGTGCTAGAGTTGTATCGGTGGTCGATAGAACTTGAGGGAATATTTGTTCTGCCTTTAGCTCCTCGTTGGGTTTGACACTCGTACTTATCGAAAGAGGCTACAATTGATCTCCTACACTTGTGGGTTATCAAGACCTTTTTCTGGCGCCGTTGCTGGGGAGTCATAGCATGGGGTGAATATTCTCGTGTGTGATTGTTTGCCTTATCACTAAGTAATTTTTATTTGCTGTTCTAAGTTGTTCTCTATCTTTAGTTATGGATATGGAACACGAAATACCAAAAAAAATTAGGTGCACTTGCTACTCATGGATATGGGGAACCTCCTAAAACCCTTGATGCTGGTTATGTGAAAAATATTATGTACTACTTTGATAATCCTGAGAAAACCCCATTCAATTATGTTATGGGAGACACGTTGGATCAACATGAATACTTTAGGGTTTATCACTTGACACAAAAAGGGAAACTATTATGGGATCAAATTCATATGTTGCATTGGTATGCTCGGGAACTATGCTTGAGATATGATTATACTTGTTGCTTTAGGATGAAGGCTCAACACCTTCCCTTTTCATGGAAATTCAATAATAATAAAACCTTGGCTTCTTATGCTAATGGTATATATGATTACTATGATGTGGAACAAATAGAAGAATTCGTTGCTTTTATAGGTGCTTATGAAATTGAATCTTTGTTTAAAGAGTGTGAAAATCTTGATGATGCTGTTTACAGACCTGAAAATTTTGCTATGCTTCAATATTTCTATGAGAATTATGAATTCAATTCCGATATTGATGATTTTATTGAGAGAGTCTCCGCTGTCCAAGAAGAGACTAATATTTTGCAGGAATCTATGGAAGAAGAAATTGATGAAACTGTGAGCTCATTGGATGAAAAAGATGATGAGGAGAGCGAAGAACAAAAGGAGGTAGAGCGGATTAGCTACCCGTGCCCACCTTCTAATGATAGTAACTATTCAACTCATACATTGTTTAATTCCCCTTCATGCTTACCGAAGGATGATTGCCATGATAATTGCTATGATCCCTTTAATTCTTTTGAAATACCCCTTTTTGATGATGCTTGCTATGCTTGTGGCCATGATGCAAATATGAATGATGCTTATGGAGATGAACTTGCTATAGTTCCTTATGTTAAACATGAAATTGTTGCTATTGCACCCACACATGATAGTCCTATTATCTTTTTGAATTCTCCAAACTACACTTTATCGGAGAAGTTTGTGCTTATTAAGGATTATATTGATGGGTTGCGTTTTACTACTACACATGATGATTTTGATAGATATAATATGCATGTGCTTGCTGCTCCTACTTGCAATTATTATGAGAGAGGAACTATATCTCCACCTCTGTATGTTTCCAACATGATAGAATTGCAAGAAACTGCTTATACTATGCATTGGTCTTTACTTGGTGTGCATGAATTGTTCTTTTATGACATGCCGATGCATAGGAAGAGAGTTAGACTTCGTTTTTGCATGATATATGTTAATTTGTGCTCACTACTAAATTACAAATCATTGTTAATTAAAATTGGCTTTGATATACCTTGGGATCCGGGTGGATCCATTACTTGAGCACTATATGCCTAGCTTAATGGCTTTAAAGAAAGCACTGCCAGGGAGACAACCCGGAAGTTTTAGAGAGTCGTTTATTTATGTTGAGTGCTTTTATATAGTCTAAAAAAAGGGGAACCCAAAACTTTTCAAAAAGGAAAGTGAAAGTGAGAGAGCCAAGCATTGTTGAAGTGGGAGAGCTCCTTGAACTTTGTTCATGCTCACGGAAACTTTGTGAATCTTAATTACAGAAATTTTTCATCAAAAATAATTATCCCCTTGTACAATTCTATTGTATTATAAAAATAATGTGCTAAGTTTTGCCTTTAGGATGTTTACAATGCTTGTTGGTTTGTACGGTGCAGGACAGAAACTTTGGCTGTAGTGTGCGATTTTACATTTTCTACTGGAATGTCAAACGGTTCTGAAACTTTTTGCACTGTCTTTATGTACAAATTGTTTATTTTTCCTAATTTTGGTAGAAGTTTGGGGTACCAGAAGTATGGTCAATGCTCAGATTGCTACAGACTGTTCTGTTTTTGACAGATTCTGTTTTTGATGCATAGTTTACTTGTTTTGCTGAAACTATCAATTTCTATCAGTGGATTAAGCCATGAAACAACAGCACTTAGAGTAGTGATTTGCTTTATTATACTAACGGATCTTACCGAGTTTTCTATTGAAGTTTTGTGTGGATGAAGTGTTTGATCGAGGAGGTCTCGATATGAGGAAAAGGAAGAGAGGCAAGAGTTCAAGCTTGGGGATGCCCAAGGCACCCCAAGTAAATATTTAAGGAGACTCAAGCGTCTAATCTTGGGGATGCCCCGGAAGGCATCCCCTCTTTCTTCAACAAGTATCGGTATGTTTTTGGATTCGCTTCGTTCATGCGATATGTGCAAATCTTGGAGCGTCTTTTGCATTTAGTTTTCACTTTTTTTTATGCACCATGCTGGTATGAGATAGTCCTTGGTTAATTTATAGAATGCTCATTGCACTTCACTTAAATCTTTTGAGTATGGCTTTATAGAATGCTTCATGTGCTTCACTTATATCAATTGAAGTTTGGATTGCCTGTTTCTCTTCACATAGAAAACCGCCATTTGTAGAATGCTCTTTTGCTTCACTTATATTTGTTAGAGCGTGGGCATATCTTTTGTAGAAAGAATTAAACTCTCTTGCTTCACTTATATTTATTTAGAGAGATGACAGGAATTGGTCATTCACATGGTTAGTCATAAAATCCTACATAAACTTGTAGATAGCTGAATATGATATGTTTGATTCCTTGCAATAGTTTTGCGATATAAAGGTGGTGATATTACAGTCATGCTAGTGGGTGACTGTGGATTAGTAGAAATGCTTGTGTTGAGGTTTGTGATTCCCGTAGCATGCACGTATGGTGAACCGTTATGTAACGAAGTTGGAGCATGAGATATTTTTTGATTGTCATCCTTTGTGTGGAGGTCGAGGGCGCGCGACGATTAACTCCTACCAACCTCCCCCCTAGGAGCATGCGTGTAGTACTTTGTTTCGATGGCTAATAAATTTTTGCAATAAGTATGTGAGTTCTTTATGACTAATGTTGAGTCCATGGATTATACACACTCTCACCCTTCCATCATTGCTAGCCTCTTCGGTACCGTGCATTGCCCTTTCTCACCTCGAGAGTTGGTGCAAACTTCGCCGGTGCATCCAAACCCCATGATACGATATGCTCTATCACACATAAGCCTCCTTATATCTTCCTCAAAACAGCCACCATACCTACCTATTATGGCATTTCCATAGCCATTCCGAGATATATTGCCATGCAACTTCCATCATCATCATATACATGACTTGAGCATTCATTGTCATATTGCTTTGCATGATCTTAAGATAGCTAGCATGATGTTTTCATGGCTTGTCCGTTTTTTGATGTCATTGCTATGCTAGATCATTGCACATCCCGGTACACCCCCGGAGGCATTCCTATAGAGTCATATCTTTGTTCTAGTATCGAGTTGTAAGTAAATAAAAGTGTGATGATCATCATTATTAGAGCATTGCCCTATCCAAAAAAAGGAGAGTCCAAAGAAGCCTAAATATAAAAAAGGGGGGAAAAGAAGCCCGCCAAAAAAAAGAAAAGAAAAAAAGAAAAAAAGGGGCAATGTTACTATCCGATTACCACACTTGTGCTTCAGAGTAGCACCATGTTCTTCATATAGAGAGTCTCTTGAGTTATCACTTTCATATACTAGTGGGAATTTTCATTATAGAACTCGGTTTGTATATTCTGATGATGGGCTTCCTCAAATGCCCAAGGTCTTCATGAGCAAGTAAGTTGGATGCACACCCACTTAATTTCCAGTTTGAGCTTTCATACACTTATAGCTCTTAGTACATCCGTTGCATGGCAATCCCTACTCCTCGCATTGACATCAATTGATGGGCATCTCCATAGCCCGTTGATTAGCCGCATCGATGTGAGACTTTCTCCTTTTTTGTCTTCTCCACATAACCCCCACCATCATATTCTATTCCACCTATAGTGCTATATCCATGGCTCACGCTCATGTATTGCTTGAAAGTTGAAAAGGTTTGAGAACGTCAAAAGTATGAAACAATTGCTTGGCTTGTCATCGAGGTTGTGCATGATTTGAATATTTTGTGTGATGAAGATGGAGCATAGCCAGACTATATGATTTTGTAGGGATAACTTTCTTTGGGCATGTTGTTTTGAAAAGACATGATTGCTTTATTAGTACGCTCGAAGTATTATTGTTCTTATGTCAAATGATAGACTATTG
This sequence comes from Triticum dicoccoides, assembly GCF_002162155.2. Taxonomy (NCBI): domain Eukaryota; kingdom Viridiplantae; phylum Streptophyta; class Magnoliopsida; order Poales; family Poaceae; genus Triticum; species Triticum dicoccoides. The sequence continues at coordinate 135,100,105 of NC_041389.1, forward strand.
CTTTGAATCCCTCGTGTCTTAATATTCATGCCATGATTAGATTACATGATCAAGATTATGCTAGGTAGCATTCCACATCAAAAATTATCTTTTTATCATTTACCTAGTCAAGGACGAGCAGGAATTAAGCTTGGGGATGTTTATACGTCTCCGTCGTTTCTATAATTTTTGATTGTTCCATGCCAATATTATTCAACTTTCATATACTTTTGGCAACTTTTTATACTATTTTTGGGACTAACATATTGGTCCAGTGCCAAGTGCCAGTTCCTATTTGTTGCATGTTTTATGTTTCGCAGAAACTCCATATCAAACGGAGTGAAACATGATAAAACAGACGGAGAATATTTTTGGAATATTTGTGAGATTTGGGAGGAAGAATCAACGCGAGATGGTGCCCAAGGGGGGCACGAGGCAGGCGGTGCGCCCCTGACCTTCGTGGGCACCCCGTAAGGCGGTTGATGCTCTTCTTTTGCCGCAAGAAAGCTAATTTTCAGAGAAAAATCTAGGCGAAGGTTTCAACCCAATCGGAGTTTCGAATCTCCGAATATAAAAGAAACGGTGAAAGGGCAGAATCAGGGAATGCAAAAACAGAGAGAAACAGAGAGACAGATCCAATCTCGAAGGGGCTCTCGCCCCTCCCACGCCATGGAGACCATGGAGCATAGGGGAAACCCTTCTCTCATCTAGGGAGAAGGTCAAGGAAGAAGAAGAAGAAGAAGAAGAAGAAGGGGGCTCTCTCCCCTTCATTCCGGTGGCGCCGGAACGCCACCGGGGGCCATCATCATCACCACGATCTACACCAACACCTCCATCATCTTCACCAATGTCTCCATCACCTTCCCCCATCTATATTCAGCGGTCCACTCTCCCGCAACCCGCTGTACCCTCTACTTAAACATGGTGCTTTATGCTTCATATTATTATCCAATGATGTGTTGCCATCCTATGATGTCTGAGTAGATTTTCATTGTCCTACCGGTGATTGGTTAATTGCTATGATTGGTTTAATTTGCTTGTGGTTATGTTGCTATCCTATTGTACCCTCCGTGTCGCGCAAGCATGAGGGATTCCCGTTATAGGGTGTTGCAATATGTTCATGATTCGCTTATAGTGGGTTGCTTGAGTGACAAAAGCATAAACCCGAGTAAGGGGGTTGTGGTGTATGGGATAAAGGGGACTTGATGCTTTAATGCTATGGTTGAGTTTTACCTTAATGATCTTTAGTAGTTGCGGATGCTTGCTAGAGTTCCAATCATAAGTGCATATGATCCAAGAATAGAAAGTATGTTAGCTTATGCCTCTCCCACATAAAACTTGCTATCGGTCTAGTAAAGTAGTCAATTGCTTAGGGACAATTTCATAACTCCTACCACCACTTTTCCACACACGCTATATTTACTTTATTGCTTCTTTATTTAAACAGCCCCTAGCTTTTATTTACGTGCTCTTTATATTCCTGCAAACCTATCCAACAACACCTACAAAGTACTTCCAGTTTCATACTTCTTCTAGGTAAAGCGAACATCAAGCGTGCGTAGAGTTGTATCGGTGGTCGATAGAACTTGAGGGAATATTTGTTCTACCTTTAGCTCCTTGTTGGGTTCGACACTCTTACTTATCGAAAGAGGCTACAATTGATCCCCTACACTTGTGGGTTATCATTAGGCGGCCGGTTTTGCATCTCTAGTTTGCATCTTTTATTGGAGTTGCTCTTTTACATCTCCGTTTTGCATCATTCGTTGGATTTGACCTTTTTCTAGAGACGTAAATAGCACTTTTTGAACATGTAAATTTTTACATCTCTAAATTTACATCTTCTATTGGAGATGCTCTAATTACATAATTGATTCACCGATCCTATTACTGTGTCACTATCTGGACCAGTTAAACGTAGCTCATATGACCGCCTCCCAATGGCTCCACAAAAAGGCTATGGGCGCCGTTGCATGCCTTGACTTGCCAAATGGAATATCATGTATCGATATGGAAATCCAATTTGGCTGCTGGTGCACGTCCTCCTCCACGTGAAAATGATTTTTGAATTGTCAGAAAAACTCTCAGCAAAAATTTACATGTTCGTAGTCATATGCAAATGCTACATGTAAATTTTTAAGAAAAAGGTTAAGCATTTTGGCTTGTGCAAAAAAATTAAAAAAATAAACACCAAATTACGCCAAATGTCACACCCAAATTCAATTTATCGGCGACCAATCGCTGTTGCTTTGTTTCACATGAAAATTGTCAAACATGCTCGCGACACTAAGACGAACATCTACAAACAAATCAATTTTTTAAAATGCTATTTATTTTTGAATTTACTGTTCATGTGGGAGAAAATACTCCTAGGAGCCAAAATGCCCCCCCTAGTTTTGAAATAACATACTAAAAGCTTGACGGTTTCATCTTATTAATCTATAATTATTTGAGCAATTCTAGATTGTCCACACTTAAGCACATACTTCTACTGGGATCTTAGAGCATCTCCATTCGCCCCCCCCAACAGGCCCCCAAGGCCCTTTTTATCGCCGGCGTCTAAAAATCGGCCCAGTCGCGCCCTGAGAAGCCCAGTTTTCGACGGTTAGGGCCAAAATTGGCGTCGGCGGACCCAGGCCGAACCCGGTGCGCTGGGGGCGCCGGGGGAAGCGTTATTGGCGTGAAAGCCTGGTGGGCCCGCCGAGTCAGCGACCAGCTGCGTCTCGTCTTCCTCATCGCCTCATTTTCCCGTGGGGAATCCATGCCAAGGCAGCCGCCGGTCAGCCTTCATTGATTCCTCACGGGCCACGCAGTGATGGCGCGGTGACGCGCCGTCCCCCTCCCGCCATGCGTACACACACGCCTGTCGTCCCCCGGCAGCTATAAAAAGCCATCCCTCCCTCGCTAGTGGGTGCACTCTCCTTCACCCCGCAGTCCCTCTCTCATCGCCGACGCCCCATCTCGTCTCTCTCTCCCCGTCTCCAGCCACTTCGTCTGCATTCGCCGATGGGAGAGCATTTCCCCGATGGTGTGGCGGCCAACGGCTTCAGTCGCCGCACCCTGCACAAGTGGGAGGCATACCTCCTCCACGAGGCGAACTACCCGGAGCCGCCTGACATGCACGTGTCGGGGCAGTGGAGGCTCAGCGTCGGAGGCGTCCCCATCTCCCCCCAGCCCGACGCTGACTGCTTCCATGGCGAGATCTTGCGCGTTCGGGCCTCCCTGCTAGAGGAGGTGCGCGGCCGCCAGGACTATGCCACCAACAACCATGCCAGCTGGGCGGTGTACTTCCAACGCCGCCACGAGGAGCAGGTCGCCTCCAACAACAATGCGCCGGTGAGGGGGCGCCACAACACCGATGACCGCCGACTGTGGTGGGGTGTCCCCGGGCGGACACTCCACTACGTCCCCGAGCACCACGAGGGCGGCAACGAGCCGCCACTCGAGTACCTGGCGGCCCCGGCCCCAGTGCTCCGCCGGAGCGGCGACATTTGGCTGTCGAGGCGCATGGCAGGAATGTCATCGTCCTTCTCCTCCTCCTCCCGCTCCTCCGGCTCGCCGGCGCTCGCCAGCGTCAAGACCGCGCCCGTGGAGACGCCGCTCGGGCGGCACACCCACGGTGATGCCCTCGTCATCAATGAGGGTTGATACGTCTCCGTCGTATCTACTTTTCGTAATGCTTTTGCTCTTGTTTTGGACTCTAATTTGCATGATTTGGATGATACTAACCTGGACTGGCGTTGTTTTCAGCAGAACAACCATGGTGTTGTTTTTTGTGCAGAAATGAAAGTTCTTGGAATGGAACGAAACTTTTTCGAGAATTTTATACAATAAAAGAAAAATACTGGAGCCAAGAACCACCGGAGGTGCGGCCCTGGGTGAGCACAACCCACCAGGGTGTCGGGGAACGTAGTAATTTCAAAAAAATTCCTACACACACACAAGATCATGGTGATGCATAGCAACGAGAGGGGAGAGTGTCGTCCACGTACCCTCGTAGACCGTAAGCGGAAGCGTTATGACAACGCGGTTGATGTAGTCGTACGTCATCACGATCGACCGATCCAAGTACCGAACGTACGGAACCTCCGTGATCTACACACGTCCAGCTCGGTGACGTCCCATGAACTCACGATCCAGTAGAGCTTTGAGGGAGAGTTTCGTCAGCACGACGGCGTGATGATGGTGTTGATGAAGCTACCAACGCAGGGCTTCGCCTAAGCACCACTACGATATGACCGAGGTGGATTATGATGGAGAGGGGCACCACACACGGCTAAAGATCAATGATCAACTTGTGTCTTGGGGTGCCCCCCGCCCCCGTATATAAAGGAGCTAGGAGGGAGGTGGCCGGCCAGGAGGAGGGCCCGCCAAGGGGGAGTCCTACTCCCACCGGGAGTAGGACTCCTTCTATCCTAGTAGGAGTAGGAGAAGGGGGAAGGGAAGGAGAGAGGAGGAAGGAAAGGGGGGCGCCGGCCCCCTCCTTGTCCAATTCGGACCAGAGGAGGAGGGGGCGTGCGGCCTGCCCTGGCCGCCCCTCCTCTTCTCCACTAAGGCCCAATAGGCCCATTACACTCCTGGGGGGTTCCGGTAACCCCTCGGTACTTCGGTATATGCCCGAACTTGCCCGGAACACGTCCGAAGTCCAAACATAGTCATCCAATATATCGATCTTTATGTCTCGACCATTTCGAGACTCCTCGACATGTCCGTGATCATATCCAGGACTCCAAACTACCTTCGTTACATCAAAACACAAAAACTCATAATACCGATCGTCACCGAACGTTAAGCGTGCGGACCCTACGGGTTCGAGAACTATGTAGACACGACCGAGACATGTCCCCGGTCAATAACCAATAGCGGAACCTGGAGGCTCATATTGGTTCCTACATATTCTACGAAGTTCTTTATCGGTCAAACCGCATAAAAACATACATTGTTCCCTTTGTCATCGGTATGTTACTTGCCCGAGATTTGATCGTCGATATCTCAATCCTAGCTCAATCTCGTTGCCGGCAAGTCTCTTTACTCGTTCCATAATGCATTATCCCGCAACTAAGTCATGAGTCACAATGCTTGCAAGGCTTATAGTGATGTGCATTATCGAGAGGGCCCAGAGATACCTCTCCGACAATCGGAGTGACAAATCCTAATCTCGATCTATGCCAAGTCAACAAGTACCATCAGAAACACCTGTAGAGCACCTTTATAATCACCCAATTAAGTTGTGACGTTTGGTAGCACACAAAGTGTTCCTCCGGTAATCAGGAGTTGCATAATCTCATAGTCATAGGAACATGTATAAGTCATGAAGAAAGCAATAGCAGTAAACTAAAATGATCAAGTGCTAAGCTAACAGAATGTGTCAAGTCAATTACATCATTCTTCTAATGATGTGATCCCGTTTATCAAATGACAACTCATGTCTATGGTTAGGAAACCTTAACCATCTTTGATTAACGAGCTAGTCAAGTAGAGGCATACTAGTGCCACTATATTGTCTATGTATTCACACATGTATTATGTTTCCGGTTAATACAATTCTAGCATGAATAATAAACATTTATCATGAAATAAGGAAATAAATAATAACTTTATTAGTGCCTCTAGGGCATATTTCCTCCAGTCTCCCACTTGCACTAGAGTCAATAATCTAGATTACATAGTAATGATTCTAACACCCATGGAGTCTTGGTGCTGATCATGTTTTGCTCGTGAGAGAGGCTTAGTTAACGGGTCTGCAACATTCAGATCCGTATGTATCTTGCTAATATCTATGTCTCCCACCTGTACTGGGTCACAGATGTAATTGAAGCATCTCTTGATGTGTTTGGTTCTTTTGTGAAATCTGGATTCCTTTGCCAAGGCAATTGCACCAGTATTGTCACAAAAGATTTTCATTGGACCGGATGCACTAGGTATGACACCTAGATCGGATATGAACTCCTTCATCCAGACTTCTTCATATGCTGCTTCCGAAGCAGCTACGTACTCCGCTTCACACGTAGGTCCCGTCACGATGCTTTGTTTAGAACTGCACCAACTGACAGCTCCACCATTCGATATAAACACTAAACACGTATCCGGTTTGCGATTTAGAATTGTCCGGATCAGTATCAAAGCTTGCGTCGACGTAACCATTTACGACGAGCTCTTTGTCACCTCCATAAATGAGAAACATATCCTTAGTCCTTTTCTGGTATTTCAGGATGTTCTTGACCGTTGTCCAGTGATCCACTCCTGGATTACTTTGGTACCTCCCTGCTAAACTAATAGCAAGGCACACATCAGGTCTGGTACACAACATTGCATACATGATAGAGCCTATGGCTGAAGCATAGGGAACATTATTCATTTTCTCTCTTTCTTCTGCAGTGGTTGGGCATTGAGTCTGACTCAACTTCACACCTTGTAACACAGGCAAGAACCCTTTCTTTGCTTGATCCATTTTGAACTTTTCCAAAACTTTATCAAGGTATGTACTTTGTGAAAGTCCAATTAAGCGTCTTGATCTATTTCTATAGATCTTGATGCCCAATATGTAAGCAGCTTCACCGAGGTCTTTCATTGAAAAACTCTTATTCAAGTATCCTTTTATGCTATCTAGAAATTCTATATCATTTCCAATCAACAATATGTCATCCACATATAATATTAGAAATGCTACATAGCTCTCACTCACTTTGTTGTAAATACAGGCTTCTCCAAAAGTCTGTATAAAACCATATGCTTTGATCACACTATAAAAACATTTATTCCAACTCCGAGAGGCTTGCACTTGTCCATAAATGGATCGTTGGAGCTTGCACACTTTGTTAGCACCTTTCAGATTGACAAGACCTTCTGGTTGCATCATATACAACTCTTCTTCCAGAAATCCATTCAGGAATGCGGTTTTGACATCCATTTGCCAAATTTCATAATCATAAAATGCGGCAATTGCTAACATGATTCGGACAGACTTAAGCATCGCTACGGGTGAGAAAGTCTCATCGTAGTCAACCCCTTGAACTTGTCGAAAACCTTTCACAACAAGTCGAGCTTTGTAGACAGTAACATTACCGTCAGCGTGAGTCTTCTTCTTGAAGATCCATTTATTCTCGATGGCTTGCCGATCATCGGGCAAGTCAACCAAAGTCCACACTTTGTTCTCATACATGGGTCCTGTCGGGGATATGCCCCGTGGAGTAAACCGGCCGGAAGTATAACCCGGCCGGACTGGACGGTTCACGGGCTACCTGCCCGGTCTTGGCGGTTCATTAGTAACCCGGTGGGCGGGTTAGATGGAAGACGAGGCCCAAGGCCCAGAAGGCCGGTTCACATTTAATGGTGGGCCGGTTTATGAGGAAAGCGTAAGGACTATTCTCCTACAAAGGAAGCAAGACTAGGACTCCACTTGTAATAGAGTAATCCTAATCCTACTAGGACTAGTCATGTAACCCACCCCTTCAACATATATAAGGAGGGGCAGGGCTCCCCAAAGAAGCGACAAGCAAGAAGAAACAATCTTAGGGCTAGACACAAAGAGGAGAGCCGGTTTACGGCGACTCCCTCATGATGATAATGAGACCTAGCCTCAAATAGCATGTAGGGTTTTTACCGGATGATGTTTCCCGGGGCCCGAAGCTGTCTAAATCCTCGTCTTGTGTGTTGCGTCTCTCGATTCCGCTCAACCCCTCTCAAGCAACCACATAGATGCGTTGGCCTCGCGACTAAGTCCTTACACAAGGACATCTAACGTGACAATTCCACGACAGTTGGCGCCCACCGTGGGGCCCGCGCACGGTGGTGTTGAGATCTTGGAGGGATCTCTTTAGGGATTGAGAAGTTCGTGGTTTGCTGGATGGAAAAGAACCGACGCAGAAGTTTACATCGTCGACGAACAGTCAAACGGTATATTCGAGATTCAAGATCAAGAGAACATTAGGGCTGGATCGTTGCTACCGCCATAACTCACCGAGATCAAGATAAGGAATTATTCTCGTCAAAACCAAAACTACTGCTACAAGAGCTGTCAGCGGAGAATCGGCGAGCGGGTCCGATGACTACTGTGTCGGGCGGCTGTCCGATCGGCCATGTACGAGTGGTTGCCGTCCACGAAAATTTCAATATCCCAAGAAAGTCCAACACGGTTCGTGGAATACGATTGGAAGTGGCCAAAGATTGCAGCGTTTTCCTTAATTAGTATGGAGGGACCCGCACCAGGAAAGCTGCCACTCACGTAGGCATCAAATCCCATCAGTCAGAAATTACCAAGGCAATGTTTTAACCGGCGGGTCAACCCTGGTTGAACGGCCGCACCAAGCCACCGTCGCTTCACTGCAGTTTCGTCCGAATCGCCGGTCTGTTCCGAGTCAACTTCGCGTTTTTAAACCGGATCAACTCTGAATCGCTGCTGCTCTACATCCACAAATCCCAGGCCGTAGAAATCAAACGTGTACTGCTGCCTTTTCTTCTGCCACGAAGGCACTACAGATCACAGAAAAAGACAGTCTATGGATCAAACCAACATGACACCAGATGTTGTTACTAGTACGCAAGGAGTCAAAGGGCAAAATACTATGGATCAGCGGCAGTCATCTACATTAAAAAAGAAAAAGGCTGCAGCCTGACCGCTGTCCCGTGTCTCCATGGCAGTTACTTCCAAAGACTTGCTACTAGTGCTAATTGAAACGGAATTACAATGGCACAATCTCCAAGAAGGACCATCATCCATCACGTGGAAGACAAGACTAGTCAAATCCAACTACTACTAGTACTCGGTCATGTGATTACGTGAAGCTGCAGTCAATTTCAGGCAAATACCACTGGATGAAGGCGTTAAAAAAGGGGGGGGGCATCAAGGCTAGCCACAAGAAAAATCGAGCCAAAGTACAATTGCCAAAATTAGGCGTGCATCACTGAGGCTATCTTTTTCATCTGATTGCGTCCAACTTTATCCAATACCAGTGTCCTGTTCATCCAGGCACAAACCACCAGGTGCTATCTTTTTTATATAGTATCAGCACGTATTAAATTGTTTAAGAACAATTACTCTGGTCTGTGCTATTTTTTCGCAGGACTATTATTCGTTATAAAGGTGTCGCAAAGGGATGTGCGCCAGTATTATTTTTTGCACTAGCGCGAATGAGAGAGTCGTCACCCCCGCTACATCAACGCACGCGGTTGACTCGTCGTCCGCGCCCGCGGCCGATTCGCACGCGTCTGCGCCGCTTCCAACGCGGCGGCCGACTCGCTCGTCAGCACCGGCTTACAACACCGCGGTCGACTCTTCCATCCGCACCGGCTTACCACGCCACAGCTGACTCATTTACTGTCCGGACGAGTCAGGTGGTATCCATCTAAAATATATTTTATTGTCACATATTATTTTTGTCGAAGAGCAGTTTTATCTTTGCCTTGGTCTGCAATATTGTTGATGCAGGACAATTGTCCACTACATCAAAACGACGTGGTTAACTCGCCCGCATCGGCTTACAGTACCACGGCCGATTCATCTGTTTGAGCCACCTCTGATGCCAAGGTCATCTTTTTCGTCCGCCTCTCGTGGCCTGGTCTACATCAACACACCGGGCCGCACCTATCTGCATGAGCTGTTTATTGAGTATGAGCAAGTCACAGCTTGGGTAGCCCAGTTTTCTTTCAAGCAAAATGGAGGCAAATTATCATATACTATCAACCGCTATCTGCACTGGGTGGTTCACTGAGCAGGCGCACAAGTCGCCGCCATTACAGTTTGGTTAACTTCAAATCACCAGTTGGAAGGAACCATTAGCCGAGTTGCTGACAGGCTCATACAGGATCATTTATAACCCGCCGCAGTCACCTCAACCTTCTGTGGATTCACATCATGCTATCAACACCAATGATATACAAGTTATGCCGGTTTATATGACGGTCAAATATGGAGAATCTCAAGCCAACTCTTCGAGTCACCTTGAGACTCGGGGGCTACGATGATATGACGCAACAAGTCTTGCCAGTTTCAGCAAATTTAAAACCCCCAGGACAATGGAGGGAAAGATAACTCGGTCCCGGAGCCTACTGTTATTTGAAGGCCGTCAGAAAATTTCCGGCTTAGAAAGTATATGACAATTACAAAATCCCGGCTCAATGAAGAAGTTCCGGGTCATCAGAAAAGATTCCGGTTTAAAATCCGGCTCAAGGGAAGCCAGTCTCACTGAAGCTCTCAAATCCGGTTTAAGAATTTCCGGTTTAAGAAGGAATTAACTTCTCGCAAGTTCGAGTTTAAAGGCCGTCAGAAAAGTTTCGGCTGAAAATGAAGATTCCGGTTTAAAATCCGGTTCAAGGGAAAGATGTCTCCCACAAAGCTTTGAAGCTCTCAATATCCGGTTTAACGTCCGGCTCAAGAAGGATTTATCTCTTGCAAAAAGTTAAAGGGTGCCAAAGAGGACCTGCTGCCATGATGCGCGGTTCAAAAATGGGTATCATGCCTTATTGGCTTATCATGTTATTGATCACTTGGGGGCTTGGTCATGTCTGAACCATAGTCACACCTCTTGATCGGCGCAATGCCACAATGTCACTTGGGGGCTTGGTCGCGTCCGAACCAGTGCAACACCTTTTGATAGGCGAAAGCCACCAGATCACTTGGGGACATGGTCAAGTCTGAACCAGTCACGCCTCTTGATCGGCCTAAGGCCACAGAATCACTTGGGGGCTTGGTCGAACCCGAACCATTGCCATGCCTTTTGATCGGCATAAATGCCACGGTTTCATTTGGGGACCTGGCTGACTTGAACCATCGCCATACCTATTGGGGGCTTGGTCCTGTCTGACCATGGTAACACCATCTGATCAGCTCAATAAAGCATTTTTTTCTTGCAAACGTTTTTATCATTGCCTTTTGCTTCAGTCTTTTTCTTAAATGACTATTATTTTTGTTGCGTTTTTTTTAAACCGACACTGTCAATCCGGTTCGACTGTCAATTGCAAGTTGGCGGAACACGTTTAAATCTTAATCCGGAGACTATCTGCCCGCTTTGATTCTATGTTACCATCTTATATGGAGTAAACCGGTGTACATTAACCCAGCTTGACTTTCGATTACAAGTTGTCAGTACATGATCAAATCATAATCCGAAGACTATCAGCCCGGTCTGGTTTGACTATGAGTCGCCAATATTATATATGGTTAAACCGGTGTTTATCACAACCCGGTATGGTTTTATCATAAACCGGCACAGTATGAAAGGAGTTATCATTACTCAAGATTGGGGTTATCTCCCTTACTACAAAAAGTTGGTAAACCAATGATGAGATTCAATGTCACAGGTATGATATATTTCATATTTGATTATTCTTAAGTGCAGCCTTGGTTATAAACCTGGGTTATATGTTGGGCATTATGACCCGTCCGGCGGTAAACCACCAGGACACTTTAAACTTGTTGTATGCAGAGACAGGTTGAATAAAGCATGATGATAAATTATCCGATGTTTATTAAAGCGACCTGGCTTTAAGACGATAAGTCGCCAGTATATGATGAGAAATTATCCGGTGTTTGTTAACCCGGCCTGGCTTTGGACTATAAGTCGCCACTACATATTTGGATTGCGCCATTGGAATCATGCGATTATAAATCATTGGGTTATATTATTCAAATAGACAAACTTGGCTGAATTGTCATTATGATATTGAATGAATAAGGTTTTTCATACCAGATTGTATTATCTTGAATAGCCAACATGGCTAGATTTTTATTATGGTTATTAATAACCGGTATTATTGAGGTTTTCAAAGTCGCTTTAGCGCAATGGCTATTATTTTATCAATGGATGTGATTTATTCTACAATGAAAGGAATAGTCCCGAGTCGCTGCAGGCTTACGACCCGACACTTGGGGGCTACATTATTCAAATTGAGATTACATCGAATATGCAAGTCCCATGTCCCTGCCAGCATGCACCATGGCACTTGGGGGCTAATGCAAAGTCATTGTTTGCTCACCTTATTGAAGACCCGATTCATCACATCGTAATGAGCTGGCCCTTGGAAGCTACCAATTGCTCCTGTCAACAATTCAAGGTACACAAATTTTCATTTATCATTGACGGGTCCACTACTCAGTTGGTAAAGCAAAAGGCTCTTAACCTTGTGGACATGGATTCAATCCCCATGATGGGGGTTACATCATATGATGTTATTTTCATTGAAGTATATATCAAGTCCCAGCTCAATATTATCTTACTGAGCCGACCCTTGGGGGCTACACCGTTGCTGTTCAAAGTTTACATGATTATATTTACAAAGTCCCTGCTCATTATTGCATAATGACCCGGCCCTTGGGGGCTACACTAGTTGAAGTTTTTATGAGTACAAGACAATTACAAGTCCCAGGTTGCTGCAAGCAGGACAACCCGACACTTGGGGGCTACATAATATGGACTATTCGGTTTTTACTAAGTGACTGGGATGAACAACATGGATTTCTTCTTAAGTGGCAGTATTTATATTGAAGCAAGTCTTAAGCCATCACTTTGTTCTGCTCAAGACTTGGGGGCTACAGGTATTATATTATTATCGAAGAACTATTTTCAAATTCTCTGTTTTGAGCAAACCGGATTGACCCGGCGTCACCAATCATTACGACCCTGTGTCTGCAACTCGGCGTCATCAATAATCATGAACCGGCGTTGGCAACAATCATGACCCGGAATTATCAGTTTTTATAACCCAGCCATTTTGGTAATGTTAAACCAGCAAGTTTTTACATCTTCAAATCGGCTAAATATCAGATGAATATTTCAAGACCAATATTTCTTAAACCGGCGCTTTGGAAGCCGACTCAAGTGGATTATTCTTCACAATATTTTTCTATGAGAAACCAATGTCAGCAAATTGAGTATGACGCTGGCTTATTGACCTGGATTTTCTAGAAGGAGGAAATGACAAGGACTTAAGGATGATCAGGTGCCGGTTTACAAGAATTCTTAACCCGAAGCACAACCTGTCAAGTTTGTTCTTGTGTTTATTTTACAGGATCAGTTTAACATGGATAAATCCAAATTAAATTGGGGGCTAATGTCGGGGATATGCCCCGTGGCGTAAACTGGTCGGAAGTATAACCCGGCCGGACTGGACGGTTCACGGGCTACCCGCCCGGTCTTGGCGGTTCATTAGTAACCCGGTGGGCGGGTTAGATGGATGACGAGGCCCAAGGCCCAGAAGGCCGGTTCACGTTTAATGGTGGGCCGGTTTATGAGGAAAGCGTAAGGACTATTCTCCTACAAAGGAAGCAAGACTAGGACTCCACTTGTAATAGAGTAATCCTAATCCTACTAGGACTAGTCATGTAACCCGCCCCTTCAACATATATAAGGAGGGGCAGGGCTCCCCAAAGAAGCGACAAGCAAGAAGAAACAATCTTAGGGCTAGACACAAAGAGGAGAGCCGGTTTACGGCGACTCCCTCATGATGATAATGAGACCTAGCCTCAAACAGCATGTAGGGTTTTTACCGGATGATGTTTTCTGGGGCCCGAAGCTGTCTAAATCCTCGTCTTGTGTGTTGCGTCTCTCGATTCCGCTCAACCCCTCTCAAGCTACCACATAGATGTGTTGGCCTCGCGACTAAGTCCTTACACAAGGACATCTAACGTGACAATTCCACGACAGGTCCCGTCTCTGATTTCACGGCCTCAAGCCATTTTGCGGAATCTGGGCTCATCATCACTTTCTCATAGTTTGTAGGTTTGCCACAGTCAAGTAACATGACCTCCAGAATAGGATTACCGTACCACTCTGGTGCGGATCTTACTCTGGTTGACCTACGAGGTTCGGTAGTAACTTGATCTGAAGTTTCATGACCAATATCACTAGCTTCCTCACTAATTGGTGTAGGTGTCACAAGAACCGGTTTCTGTGATGAACTACTTTCCGATAAGGGAGCAGGTACAGTTACCTCATCTAGTTCTACTTTCCTCCCACTCACTTCTTTCGAGAGAAACTCCTTCTCTAGAAAGGATCCGTTCTTAGCAACAAATGTCTTGCCTTCGGATCTGTGATAGAAGGTGTACCCAACAATCTCCTTTGGGTATCCTATGAAGACGCATTTCTCCGATTTGGGTTCGAGCTTATCAGGTTGAAGCTTTTTCACATAAGCATCGCAGCCCCAAACTTTAAGAAACGACAACTTTGGTTTCTTGCCAAACCATAGTTCATAAGGCGTCGTCTCAACGGATTTTGATGGTGCCCTATTTAACGTGAATGGAGCCGTCTCTAAAGCATAACCCCAAAAAGATAGCGGTAAATCAGTAAGAGACATCATATGTCGCACAATATCTTGTAAAGTATGATTACGATGTTCGGACACACCATTACACTATGGTGTTCCGGGTGGCGTGAGTTGTGAAACTATTCCGCATTGTTTCAAATGTAGACCAAACTTGTAACTCAAATATTCTCCTCCATGATCAGATCGTAGAAACTTTATTTTCTTGTTACGATGATTTTCAACTTCACTCTGAAATTCTTTGAAGTTTTCAAATGTTTCAGACTTATGTTTTATTAAGTAGATATACCCATATCTGCTTAAATCATTTGTGAAGGTGAGAAAATAATGATACCCGCCGCGAGCCTCAATATTCATCGGACCACATACATCAGTATGTATGATTTCAAATCTGTTGCTCGCTCCATTGTTCTGGAGAATGGCGTTTTAGTCATCTTGCCCATGAGGCATGGTTCACAAGTACAAAGTGATTCGTTATCAAGTGATTCCAGAAGTCCATCAGTATGGAGTTCCTTCATGCGCTTTACACCAATATGACCTAAACAGCAGTGCCACAAATAAGTTGCACTATCATTATCAACTCTGCATCTTTTGGCTTCAACATTATGAATATGTGTATCACTACTATCGAGATTCAAGACAAATAGACCACTCTTTAAGGTTCCATGACCATAAAAGATATTACTCATATAAATAGAACAACCATTATTCTCAGATTTAAATGAATAACCGTCTCGCATCAAACAAAATCCAGATATAATGTTCATGCTTAACGTTGGCACCAAATAACAATTATTTAGGTCTAAAACTAATCCCGAAGGTAGATGTAGAGGTAGCGTGCCGACGGCGATCACATCGACTTTGGAACCATTTCCCACGCGCATCGTCACCTCGTCCTTAGCCAATCTTCACTCAATTCGTAGTCCCTGTTTCGAGTTGCAAATATTAGCAACAAAACCAGTATCAAATACCCAGGTGCTACTGCGAGCTCTAGTAAGGTACACATCAATAACATGTATATCACATATACCTTTGTTTACCTTGCCATCCTTCTTATTCGCCAAATACTTGGGGCAGTTCCGCTTCGAGTGACCAGTCCCTTTGCAGTAGAAGCACTCAGTCTCAGGCTTAGGTCTAGATTTAGGTTTCTTCTCTTGAGCAGCAACTTGTTTGCCGTTCTTCTTGAAGTTCCCCTTCTTCTTCCCTTTACCCTATTTCTTGAAACTGGTGGTCTTGTTGACCATCAACACTTGATGCTCCTTCTTGATTTCTACCTCCACAGCCTTTAGCACTGCGAAGAGCTTGGGAATTGTCTTGTTCATCCCTTGCATATTGTAGTTCATCACGAAGCTCTTGTAGATTGGTGGCAGTGATTGAAGAATTGTGTCAATGACACTATCATCTGGAAGATTAACTCCCAGTTGAATCAAGTGATTATTATACTCCAGACATTTTGAGTATATGTTCACTGACAGAACTATTCTCCTCCATCTTGCAGCTATAGAACTTACTGGAGACTTCATATCTCTCAATCTGGGCATTTTCTTGAAATATTAACTTCAACTCCTGGAACATCTCATGTGCTCCATGATGTTCAAAATGTCGTTGAAGTCCCAGTTCTAAGCCGTAAAGCATGGCACACTGAACTATTGAGTAGTCATCAGCTTTGCTCTGCCAGACGTTCTTAACGTCGTCAGTTGCATCTACAGCAGGCCTGGCACCCAGCGGTGCTTCCAGGATGTAATTCTTCTGTGCAGCAATGAGGATAATCCTCAAGTTACGGACCCAATACGTGTAATTGCTACCATCATATTTCAACTTTGCCTTCTCAAGGAACGCATTAAAATTCAACGGAACAACAGCATGGGCTATCTATCTACAACAACATAGACAAGCAAAATACTATCAGGTACTAAGTTCATGATAAATTTAAGTTCAATTAATCATATTATTTAAGAACTCCCACTTAGATAGACATCCCTCTAATCATCTAAGTGATCACGTGATCCAAATCAACTAAACCAAAACCGATCATCACGTGAGATGGAGTAGTTTTCAATGGTGAACATCACTATGTTGATCATATCTACTATATGATTCACGCTCGACCTTTCGGTCTTAGTGTTCCTAGGCCATATCTGCATATGCTAGGCTCATCAAGTTTAAACCGAGTATTTCCGTGTGTGCAAAACTGGCTTGCACCCATTGTAGTTGAACATTGAGCTTATCACACCCGATCATCACATGGTGTCTCGGCACGACGAACTTTGGCAACGGTGCATATTCAGGGAGAACACTTATACCTTGAAATTTAGTGAGAGATCACCTTATAATGCTACCGTCAATCAAAGCAGAATAAGATGCATAAAGGATAAACATAACATGCAATCAATATAAGTGATATGATATGGCCATCATCATCTTGTGCCTTTGATCTCCATCTCCAAAGCACTGTCATGATCACCATCGTCACTGACGCGACACCTTGATCTTCATCGTAGCATCGTTGTCATCTCTCCAACTATTGATTCTACGACTATCGCTACCGCTTAGTGATAAAGTAAAGCAATTACAGGGCGATTGCATTTCATACAATAAAACGACAACCATATGGCTCCTGCCAGTTGCCGATAACTCTGTCACAAAACATGATCATCTCATACAATAAAATTTAGCATCATGGCTTGACCATATCACATCACAAAATGCCCTGCAAAAACAAGTTAGACGTCCTCTACTTTGTTGTTGCAAGTTTTACGTGGCTGCTATGGGCTGAGCAAGAACCGTTCTTACCTACGCATCAAAACCATAACGATATTTCGTCAAGTTAGTGTTGTTTTAACCTTCTCAAGGACTGGGCGTAGCCACACTCGGTTCAACTAAAGTTGGAAAAAGTGACACCCGCCAGCCACCTATGTGCGGTAGAAGCAGTCTCGCGTAAGCGTACGCGTAAAATTGGTCCGGGCCGCTTCATCCAACAATACCATCGAACCAAAGTATGACATGTTGGTAAGCAGTATGACTTGTATCGCCCACACCTCACTTGTGTTCTACTCGTGCATATAACATTTACACATAAACCAGGCTCAGATGCCACTATTGGGGAATGTAGTAATTTCAAAAAAATTCCTACGCACACGCAAGATCATGGTGATGCATAACAACGAGAGGGGAGAGTTTCGTCCATGTACCCTCGTAGACCATAAGCGTAAGCGTTATGACAACGCGGTTGATGTAGTCGTACGTCTTCACGATCGACCGATCGAAGTACCGAACGTATGGCACCTCCGTGATCTGCACACGTTCAGCTCGGTGACGTCCCACGAACTCACAATCCAGTAGAACTTTGAGGGAGAGTTCCGTCAGCACGACGGCGTGATGATGGTGTTGATGAAGCTACCGACACAGGGCTTCGCATAAGCACCGCTACGATATGACCGAGGTGGATTATGGTGGAGAGGGGCACTGCACACGGCTAAAGATCAATGATCAACTTGTGTCTTGGGGTGCCCCCCGCCCCCGTATATAAAGGAGCTAGGGGGAGGCGGCCGGCCAGGAGGAGGGCATGCCAAGCGGGGAGTCCTACTCTCACCGGGAATAGGACTCCTTCTTTCCTAGTAGGAGTAGGAGAAGGGGGAAGGGAAGGAGAGAGGAGGAAGGAAAGGGGGGCACCGGCCCCCTCCTTTTCCAATTCGGACTAGAGGCGGAGGGGGCGTGCGGCCTGCCCTGGACGCCCCTCCTCTTCTCCACTAAGGCCCAATAGGCCCATTACACTCCCCGGGGGGGGGGGGGTTCCGGTAACCCCCGGTACTCTGGTATATGCCCGAACTTGCCCGGAACACTTCCGAAGTCCAAACATAGTCATCCAATATATCGATCATTATGTCTCGACCATTTCGAGAGTCCTCGTCATGTCCGTGATCATATCTGGGACTCCGATCTACCTTTGGTAGATCAAAACACATAAACTCATAATACCAATCGTCACCGAACGTTAAGCGTGCGGACCCTACGGGTTCGAGAACTATGTAGACATGACCGAGACATGTCTCTGGTCAATAACCAATAGCGAACCTGGATGCTCATATTGGTTCCTACATATTCTATGAAGATCTTTATCGGTCAAACCGCATAACAACATACATTGCTTGCCCGAGATTCGATCGTAGGTATCTCAATACCTAGCTCAATCTCGTTACCGGTAAGTCTCTTTACTCGTTCCGTAATGCATTATCCCGCAACTAACTCATTAGTCACATTTCTTGCAAGGCTTATAGTGATGTTCATTACCGAGAGGGCCCAGAGATACCTCTCCGACAATCGGAGTGACAAATCCTAATCTCGATCTATGCTAAGTCAACAAGTACCATCAGAAATACCTGTAGAGCACCTTTATAATCACCCAATTACGTTGTGACGTTTGGTAGCACACAAAGTGTTCCTCCGGTAATCGGGAGTTGCATAATCTCATAGTCATAGGAACATGTATAAGTCATGAAGAAAGCAATAGCAGTAAACTAAAACGATCAAGTGCTAAGCTAAAAGAATGGGTCAAGTCAATCACATCATTATCCTAATGATGTGATCCCGTTTATCAAATGACAACTCAGGTATATGGTTAGGAAACCTTAACCATCTTTGATTAACGAGCTAGTCAAGTAGAGGCATACTAGTGACACTATATTGTCTATGTATTCACACATGTGTTATGTTTCTGGCTAATACAATTCTAGCATGAATAATAAACATTTATCATAAAATAAGGAAATAAATAATAACTTTATTATTGCCTCTAGGGCATATTTCCTTCACAGGGCGCCCCTTCCTAGCACGCCTAGGTGGGTTGTTGCCACCTGGTGGCCTCTGAGACATTGACTCTAACGCTATAAAATCCTATTTTTGGAGAGAAAACCAGGGAGAAAGAATTATCACATTTCACGAGACGGAGCCGCCACCACATCCTGTTCTTCATCGGGAGGCCAGATCTGGAGTCCGTTTGGGGCTCCGGAGAGGGGGATATTTGATCTTCATCATCACCAACTCCTCTCTATCGCCAATTGCATGATGCTCCCCACCGAGAGTGAATAATTCCTTCGTAGGCTCACTGGTCGGTGAGGGAGTTAGATGAGATTCATCATGTAATCGAGTTAATTTTGTTAGGGCTTGATCCCTAGTATCCATTATGTTATGAGATTGATGTTTCCATGACTTTGCTATGCTTAATGCTTGTCACTAGGGCTCGAGTGCCATGATTTCATATCTGAACCGTTTATGTTTTCACCATTATATCTATGTTTATATCCGATCTTGCAAGTTATATGCACCTACTACGTGTTATGATCCATAAACCCCTGAGTGACAGTATTCAGGATACTTTCTGGTGATGACCGTAGTTTGAAAAGTTCATGTATTCACTATGCATTAATGCTTTGTTTCGGTTCTGTATTAGAAGGAGGCCTTAATATCCCTTAGTTTCCTTACAGACCCCGCTGTCACGGGAGGGTAGGACAAAAGATGTCATGCAAGTTCTTTTCATAAGCACGTATGACTATTTACGGAATACATTGTTAGGAAATGTAACAAAAAAATTCTATGCACACGCAAGATCTATCCATGGAGATGCATAGCTACAAGAGGGAGAGAATCTTCATACCCTTGAAGATGGCTAAGCGGAAGCATTTATCAATGTGGTTGATGTAGTCGTACACCTTCGCGATCTGTCCCGCTCAAGTACTGAATGGACGACACCTTCACATTCAGCACATGTTCAGCTCGATGACGTCCTCACCTTTGATCCAACAGGACGGGTGAAGTAGTAGATGAGTTCTAGCAGCACGGCGGTGTGGTGACAGTGTTGGTGAAGAACAATCTCCGCGGGGCTTCGCCAAGCACAACGGAAACTATGACGGAGGATAAAATAGAGGGGACGGGGTTCCGGCACACGGCTTGGTGATTCTTGATGTGTTTTGGGTGCTAGCCCTCCCCTCTATTGATATGTTGAGCCATGGGGTCGAAACTTTGAGTCAAAGCCTCCTCAAAGTCGGTTTTACCCGAAAGGCAAGAGTCCTTCTCGGGCTCCAGGACCAGACGCCAGGGTTCCCAACGTCTGGACCCAAACGCCAGGGACCCTGGAGTCTGGCCCCTGGATTCCGCAAAACTTTCTGTTGTGCTTTCCAAAAACCTCGTGGGCTTTCCCATTTGGCCCAAATAAAGTGTTCTCGTACCCAAACATTTTGGGAAACATCTAGAACCCCTTCGGTGAATTCCGAAACCCTTCTGGAGACTAAACACTATTATCTCATATATCAATCTTTACCTCCAGACCATTCCAGAGCTTCTTGTCATGTCTGTGATCACATCCGGGACTCCGAACAACATTCGGTTACCAACATACATAACTCATATAATAATATATCGTCAATGAACGTTAAGCGTGCGAACACTATGGGTTCGAGAACTATGTAGACATGACCGAGACACCTCTCTGGTCAGTAACCAATAGCGGAACCTGGATGCCCATATTGGCTCCTACATATTCTATGAATATCTTTATCGGTCGAACCTTATGACAACATACATAATTCCCTTTGTCCATCGGTATGTTACTTGCCCGAGATTTGACCATCGGTTTTTCTATACCTAGTTCAATCTCGTTACCGACAAGTCTCTTTACTTGTTCTGTAATACATCACCTCATGACTAAATCCTTAGTCATTTGCTTGCAAGCTTATGATGTGTATTACCGAGAGGGCCAAGAGATACCTCTTTGATACTCGGAGTGACAAATCCTAATCTCGATATATGCCAACTCAACAAATACCTTTGGAGATACCTGTAGAGCATCTTGATGATCACCAAGTTATGTTGTGACGTTTGATAGCACACAAGGTATTCCTCCAGTATCCGAGAGTTGGACAATCTCATAGTCGAAGGAATATGTATTTGACATGAAGAAAGTAATAGCAATAAACTAAACAATCATTATGCTAAGCTAACGGGTGGGTCTTGTCCATCACATCATTCTCCTAATGATGTGATCCTGTTATCAAATGACAACACATGTCTATGGTTAGGAAACCTTAACCATCTTTGATCAATGAGCTAGTATAGTAGAGGCTTACTAGGGACATGATATTTGTTTATGTATTCACACATGTATTTAAGTTTTCGATCAATACAATTCTAGCATGAATAATAAACCTTTATCATGAATAAGGAAATATAAAACAACAACTTTATTATTGCATCTAGGGCATATTTCCTTGAGTCTCCCACTTGCACTAGAGTCAATAATCTAGATTACATTGTAATGAATCTAACACCCATGGAGTCCTGGTGTTGATCATGTTTTGCTCATGGAAGAGGCTTAGTCAACGGGTCTGCTATATTCAGATCTGTATGTATCTTGCAAATTTCTATGTCTCCATCCTTGACTTGTTCACGAATGGAGTTGATGCGTCTCTTGATGTGTTTGGTGCTACTTCCTGAGCTTGCGTTGGTTTTCCTCGAAGAGGATAGGGTGATGCAGCAAAGTGTAGCATAAGTATTTCCCTCAGTTTTGAGAACCAAGGCATCAATCCAGTAGGAGGCTCCTCAAAAGTCCCACGTACCTACACAAACAAACTGAGAACTCGCAATCAATGCAATAAAGGGGTTGTCAATCCCTTCACGGCCACTTGTGAAAGTGAGATCTAATAAAGATAGTATGATAAGATAAATATATTTTTGGTATTTTTGATATAGATGCGAAAAGTAAAGATGCAAATAAAAGTAGATGAAAAGAAAATATGATAAGAGATAGACCCGGGGGCCATAGGTTTCACTAGAGGCTTCTCTCGAGATAGCATAAGTATTACGGTGGGTGAACAAATTACTGTCGAGCAATTGATAGAAAAGCGCATAGTTATGAGATTATCTAGGCATGATCATGTATATAGGCATCACGTCCATAACAAGTAGACCGACTCCTGCCTGCATCTACTACTATTACTCCACACATCAACCGCTATCCAGCATGCATCTAGAGTATTAAGTTCATAAGATCAGAGTAACGCATTAAGCAAGAAGACATGATGTAGAGGGATAAACACATGCAATATGATATAAACCCCATCTAGTTATCCTCGATGGCAACAATACAATACGTGTCTTGCAACCCTTTCTGTCTCTGGGTAAGAACACCGCAAGATTGAACCCAAAGCTAAGCACTTCTCCCAAGGAAAGAAAGATCAATCTAGTAGGCCAAACCAAACTGTTAATTCGAAGAGACTTGCAAAGATAACTCAATCATACATAAAAGAATTCAGAGAAGATTCAAATATTATTCATAGATAAACTTGATCATAAACCCACAATTCATCGGATCTCGACAAACACACCGCAAAAAGAGATTACATCGAATAGATCTCCACAAGAGAGGGGTAGAACGTTGTATTGAGATCCAAAAAGAGAGAAGAAGCCATCTAGCTAATAACTATGGACCCGTAGGTCTGTGGTAAACTACTCACAACTCATCGGAGGGGCAAGGATGTTGATGTAGAGGCCCTCCGTGGTTGCTTCCACCTCCGGCAGAGTGCCGGCAAGGGCTCCAAGATGGGATCTCGCGGATACAGAAGGTTACGGCGGTGGAAATTGTGTTTCGTGGTGCTCCTGGATGTTTTCGGGGTACGTAGGTATATATAGGAGGAAGAAGTACGTCGGTGGCCGCCCGAGGGGCCCACGAGACAGGGGGCGCGCCCTACAAGGGGGGAGGGCGCCCTCCTATCTCGTGAGGCCCTCGGAGCTTTCTTGACTTGCACTCCAGGCTCTTCGGATCAGATTTGTTCCAAAAATAACGCTCCCGAAGGTTTCATTTCGTTTGGACTCCGTTTGATATTCCTTTTCTTCGAAATACTGAAATAGGCAAAAAAACAGCAATATGGGCTGGGCCTCCAGTTAGTAGGTTAGTCCCAAAAATGATATAAATGTGTAAAATAAAGCCCATAAACATCCAAAAGGGGCAATATAATAGCATGGAACAATAAAAAATTATAGATACGTTGGAGACGTATCAAGCATCCCCAAGCTTAATTCCTGCTCGTGCTCGAGTAGGTAAATGATAAAAAAGAAATTATTTTTGATGTGGAATGCTACCTAGCATAATTCATACTGTAATTTTCTTTATTGTGGCATGAATGTTCAGACCCAAATGAATACAAAATAAAAGTTCATATTGACATGAGAAATAGTAATACTTCAAGCATACTAATCAAAGTAATCATGTCTTCTCAAAATAACATGGCTAAAGAAAGTTATCCCTACAAAATCATATAGTCTGGCTATGCTCTATCTTCATCACACAAAGTATTTAATCATGCACAACCCCGATGACAAGCCAAGCAATTGTTTCATACTTTAATAATCTCAAACTTTTTCAACTTTCACGCAATACATGAGCGTGAGCCATGGACATAGCACTATATGTGGAATAGAAGGGTGGTTATGGAGAAGACAAAAAAGGAGATGATAGTCTCACATCAACTAGGTGTATCAACGGGCTATGGAGATGCCCATTAATAGATATCAATGTGAGTGAGTAGGGATTGCCATGCAACGGATGCACTAGAGCTATAGATATATGAAAGCTCAATAAAAGAAACTAAGTGGGGTGCATCCAACTTGCTCGCTCACGAAGACCTAGGGCACTTTTGAGGAAGCCCATCGTTGGAATGTACAAGCCAAGTTCTATAATGAAAAATTCCCACTAGTATATGAAAGTGACAACATATGAGACTCTCTATCATGAAAATCATAGTGCTATTTTGAAGCACAAGTGTGGAAAAAGAGATAGTAGCATTGTCCCTTCTCTCTTTTTCTCTCATTTTATTTATTTATTTTTCTTTTTTCTTTTTTTCTTTGGCCTTTCTCTATTTTTTCTTTTTTTCTTTTTGGCCTTTTTTTTCTTTCTTCTCCTTTTTTTTCTTTTCTTTTTGTAAAGTCCGAAGTCTCATCCCGACTTGTGGGGGAATCATAGTCTTCATCATCCTTTCCTCACTAGGACAATGCTCTAATAATGAATATCATCACACTTTATGGATTTACAACTCAAAGCTAGAACAAGATATGACTCTATACGAATGCCTCCGGCGGTGTACCGGGATATGCAATGAATCAAGATCGACATGTATGAAATTATGAAGGTGGCCTTGCCACAAATACAATGTCAACTACATGATCATGCAAAAAGCAATATGACAAAAGTAATGTGTGTCATATGAACGGAACGGTGGAAAGTTGCATGGCAATATATCTCGGAATGGCTATGGAAATGCCATAATAGGTAGATATGGTGGCTGTTTTGAGGAAGGAGTATGGTGGGTGTATGGTACCGGTAAAAATTGCGTGGTACAAGAGAGGCTAGCAATGGTGGAAGGGTGAAAGAGTGCGTATAATCCATGGACTCAACATTAATCAAAAGAACTCATATACTTGTTGCAAAAATTTAGAAGTCATCAAAAACCAAAGTACTACGCGCATGCTCCTAGGGGAATAGATTGGTAGGAAAATACCATCGCTCGTCCCCGACCGCCACTCATAAGGAAGACAATCAATAAATAAAATTGTGCTCCAACTTCATCACAAAGAGGTTCACCATACGTGCATGCTACGTGAATCACAAGCTTCAACACAAGCATTCTTTAAATTCATAATCACCTAAGTAGCATGACTTTAATATCACTACCTCCATATATCAAAACAATTATCAAGCATCAAATTTATCATAGCATCCAATTCACTTTCTATGATAGTTTTTATTATACCCAACTTGGATGCTCATCATTCTAGGACCAACTTTATGATCATAGCAAATACCATGCTGTTCTAAAAGACTCTTAAAATGATATAAGTGAAGCATGAGAGACTAGCAATTTCTTCAAAATTAAGATACCACCGTTCTCTAAAAGATATAAGCGAAGCACTAGAACAAAAACTATCAAGCTCAAAAGATATAAGTGAAGCACATAGAGTATTCTAGCAAATTCTAATCAAATAGGCTTATCCCAAAAGGTGTGTACAGCAAGGATGATTGTGGTAAACTAAAAAGAAAATACTAATATAATACACGATGCTCCAAGCAAAACACATATCATGTGGCGAATAAAAGTATAGCTCCAAGTAAAATTACCAATGAACGAAGACGAAAGAGGGGATGCCTTCCCGGGGAATCCCCAAGCTTAGGCTTTTGGCTATCCTTTAATTTCTTGGGGTGACATGGGCATCCCCAATATTAGGCTCTTGCCATCCTTTATTCCATAGTCCATAAAAGCTTTACCCAAAACTTGAAAACTTCACAACACAAAACTCAACAGGAAATCTTATAAGCTCCGTTAGTGAAAGAAAACAAAACCACCACATAAGGTACTGCCATGAACTCATTCTTTATTTATATTGGTGTTAAACCTACTGTATCACAACTTCTTTATGGTTTATAAACTAATTTACTAGCCATAGATGCATTGAAATAAGCAAACAACACACGAAAAACAGAATCTGTCAAAAACAGAACAGTCTGTAGCAATCTGTAACTAACGCAAACTTCTGGAACTCTAAAAATCCTACCAAAATAGTAAGTCCTGAAAAATTTGTTTATTGAACAGCAGCAAAAAGAATCAATGCAAAAGCACGTTCCTGTGATTTAAAAAAATTATATTCGTGCGCGCAAAGTTTCTGTTTTTCAGCAGAATCAAATCAACTATCATCGTAGGTTATCCTATAGGTTCTACTTGGCACAAACACTAATTAAAAGATAAAAACACATCTATCCAGAAGGTAGATGCAAAATTCATTACTAAACAGGAGCAAAACCAAAAAACATAAAGAAAAATTGGGTTGCCTCCCAACTAGCGCTATCGTTTAACGCCCCTAGCTAGGCATAAAAATAAGGATAGATCTAATGAGTGCCATATTTGGCACTAAATTCATAAGTAGCACGCATGATAGATTCATAAAGTAATTTGACTTTCTTTCTTGGAAATTGCTCCATGCCTTTCTTTAATGGAAATTGGAATATAATATTCCCTTCCTTCATATCAATAATCGCACCAATCGTTCTAAGGAAAGTTCTACCAAGAATAATATGGCAAGAAAGATTGCAATCTATATCAAGAACGATAAAATCTACGGGCACCAAATTTCTATTTGCAAATAAGAACATCATTGATCCTTCCCATAGGCTTTTTAATGGTGGAATCCGCAAGGTGCAAATTTAAAGAGCAATCATCAAGATCACGGAAACCTAGAATATCACATAAAGTTTTCGGGATCGTGGAAACTAGCACCCAAATCACACAAAGCAAAACACTCATAATCTTTAATTTTAATCTTTATAGTAGGTTCCCACTCATCATTAAGTTTTCTAGGTATAGAAACTTCCAAATTAAGTTTTTCATCATAAGATTGCATCAAGGCATCGACAATATGTTTGGTAAAAGCTTTATTTTGACTATAAGCATGAGGAGAATTAATAACGGATTGCAACGAGGAAATACAACCTTTTAAAGAGCAATTATCATAATCAAATTCCTTGAAATCCGATATAGTAAGTTGAACATTATTAGAAATAGAGGATTCTCCAATCTCACTTTTACTAAATTTAACATCAAGATCTAAAGACACCGAATTTTTGGGACGCCTTCTAGGCAAAGTTGATTCATCATCACTCCCATAATCATCAAAATTCATATTGCAAAACATAGATCTAATCGGAGACGCATCAATAACTTTAAGATCCTCATCATTATTTTCATGTAGACTAGAAGAACACGCTTTTATAAAGCTTTCTTTTTTAGCACGCAATCTAGCGGTTCTTTCCTTGCACTCGTCAATGGAAATTATCATTACTTTGAGAGACTCATTGATATCATGCTTAGGAGAAGAAGATCCAAGTTTAAGAGAATTAGCATCAAGCGAAAGTCTATCAACGTTCCTAGCCAAATCATCAACTTTGAGCAATTTTTCTTCAAGCAAAGCATTAAAATTCTTTTGAGAAATCATAAACTCTTTCACACTATTATCAAAATCAGAGGGCAACTTATTAAAATTACCATAAGAATTATTGTAGGAATTTCCATAACTATTAGAGGGATTACTAGGGAACGGTCTAGCATTAAAATTTCCTCTATAAGCATTGTTTCCAAAACTATTCCTACCAACAAAATTCACATCCATAGATTCATTATTATTATCAATCAAGGAAGACAAAGGCATATCATTGGGATCAAGAGGAGTATTTTTAGTAGCAAACATCTTCATAAGTTCATCCATCTTTCCACTCAAAACATTGATTTCTTCTATAGCATGCACTTTTTTTACTAGAAGATCTTCCGGTGTGCCATTGAGAATAATTAGCCATAATATTATCAAGCAATTTTGTAGCATCTCCTAACGTAATTTCCATAAACGTGCCTCCTGCGGCCGAATCTAAGAGATTTCTAGAAGCAAAGTTCAAACCGGCATAAAATTTTTGTATGATCATCCATAAATTCAAACCATGAGTAGGGCAATTGCGAAGCATCAATTTCATTCTTTCCCACGATTGGGAAACATGCTCATGATCAAGTTGTTTAAAATTCATAATATCATTCCTGAGAGTGATGATCTTAGCGGGAGGAAAATACTTAGAGATAAAAGCATCTTCGCACTTGTTCCAAGAATCAATACTATTTTTAGGCAAAGACGAAAACCAAACTTTAGCACGACCTCTAAGTGAAAACGGAAATGACTTCAATTTGACAATATTGTTATCCGTATCTTTCTTCTTTTGTATTTCACACAAATCGACAAAATTGTTTAGATGAGTAGCGGCATCTTCACTAGGAAGGCCGACGAATTAATCTTTCATAACAAGATTCAACAGAGCGGTATTGATTTCACAAGTCTCATCATTATTAAGAGGAGCAATCGGAGTACTAAGGAAATCATTATTATTGGTATTCGAGAAGTCACACAACTTGGTATTATCTTGCGCCATGGCAACAAGTAATCCAACACACAAGCAAACAGAAAAACGGCAAGCAAAAAGAGAGGAGGAGATTAGGAAAGAGAGGGCGAATAAAACGGCAAGGGTGAAGTGGGGGAGAGGAAAATGAGAGGCAAATGCCAAATAATGTAAATGCGAGGGAGATGGGTTTGTGATGGGTACTTGGTATGTCTTGACTTGAGAGAAGACCTCCCCGGCAACGGCACCAGAAATCCTTCTTGCTACGTCCTGAGCTTGCGTTGGTTTTCCTCGAAGAGGAGAGGGTGATGCAGCAAAGTGTAGCATAAGTATTTCCCTCAGTTTTGAGAACCAAGGTATCAATCCAGTAGGAGGCTCCTCAAAAGTCCCACGCACCTACACAAACAAACTGAGAACTCGCAACCAACACAATAAAGGGGTTGTCAATCCCTTCACGACCACTTGCGAAAGTGAGATCTAATAAAGATAGTATGATAAGATAAATATATTTTTAGTATTTTTGATATAGATGCAAAAGGTAAAGATGAAAATAAAAGTAGATGAAAAGAAATATGATAAGAGATAGACCCGGGGGCCATAGGTTTCACTAGAGGCTTCTCTCAAGATAGCATAAGTATTACGATGGGTGAACAAATTACTGTCGAGCAATTGATAGAAAAGCGCATAGTTATGAGATTATCTAGGCATGATCATGTATATAGGCATCACGTCCATAACAAGTAGACCGACTCCTGCCTGCATCTACTACTATTACTCCACACATCGACCGCTATCCAACATGCATCTAGAGTATTAAGTTCATAAGAACAGAGTAACACATTAAGCAAGAAGACATGATGTAGAGGGATAAACACATGCAATATGATATAAACCCCATCTTGTTATCCTCGATGGCAACAATACAATACGTGTCTTGCAATCCTTTCTGTCTCTGGGTAAGAACACCGCAAGATTGAACCCAAAGCTAAGCACTTCTCCCATGGCAAGAAAGATCAATCTAGTAGGCCAAACCAAACTGATAATTCGAAGAGACTTGCAAAGATAACTCAATCATACATAAAAGAATTCAGAGAAGATTCAAATATTATTCATAGATAAACTTGAGCATAAACCCACAATTCATCGGATCTCAACAAACACACCGCAAAAAGAGATTACATCGAATAGATCTCCACAAGAGAGGGGGAGAACATTGTATTGAGATCCAAAAAGAGAGAAGAAGCCATCTAGCTAATAACTATGGACCCGTAGGTCTGTGGTAAACTACTCACAACTCATTGGAGGGGTAATGATGTTGATGTAGAGGCCCTCCGTGGTTGCTTCCCCCTCCGGCAGAGTGCCTGCAAGGGCTCCAAGATGGGATCTCGCGGATACAGAAGGTTACGGCGGTGGAAATTGTGTTTCGTGGTGCTCCTGGGTGTTTTCGGGGTACGTAGGTATATATAGGAGGAAGAGGTACGTCGGTGGCCGCCCGAGGGGCCCACGAGACAGGGGGGTGCGCCCTACAGGGGGGCGCCCTCCTATCTCGTGAGGCCCTCGGAGCTTTCTTGACTTGCACTCTAGGCTCTCCGGATCAGATTTGTTCCAAAAATAATGCTCCCGAAGGTTTCATTCCGTTTGGACTCCGTTTGATATTCCTTTTCTTCGAAATACTGAAATAGGCAAAAACAACAATATGAGCTGGGCCTCCGGTTAGTAGGTTAGTCCCGAAAATGATATAAATGTGTAAAATAAAGCCCATAAACATCCAAAAGGGGTAATATAATAGCATGGAACAATCAAAAATTATAGATACGTTGGAGACATATCATTTGGTTCTCTTATGAAACCTGGATTCCTTCGCCAAGGCAATTGCTCCAGTGTTGTCACAAAAGATTTTCATTGGACCCGATGCACTAGGTATTACACCTATATCGGATATGAACTCTTTCATCTAGACTCCTTCATTTGCTGCTTCCAAAGCAGCTATGTACTCCACTTCACATGTAGATCCTGCCATGAAGCTCTGCTTGGAATTGCACCAACTGACAGCTCCACCATTCAATATAAATACGTATCCGGTTTGTGACTTAGAGTCAGTCGGATCAGTGTCAAAGCTAGCATCGACGTAACCATTTATGATGATCTCTTTGTCACCTCCATAAACGAGAAACATATCCTTGGTCCTTTTCAGGTACTTCAGGATGTTCTTGACCATTGTCCAGTGATCCACTCCTGGATTACTTTGGTACCTCCCCGCCAGACTTATGGCAAGGCACACATCAGGTCTGGTATACAACATAGCATACATGATAGAGCCTATGGCTGAGGCATACGGAATGACTTTCATTTTCTCTCTATCTTCTGCAGTGGTCGGTCTTTGAGTCTGACTCAACGTAACACAGGCATGAACCCTTTCTTTGACTGATCCATTTTGAACTTCTTCAAAACTTTTTCAAGGTATGTGCTTTTTGAAAATCCTATTAAGCGTCTTGATCTATCTCTATAGATCTTGATGCCCAATATATAAGCAGCTTCACCGAGGTCTTTCATTGAAAAACTCTCATTCAAGTATGCTTTAATGCTATCCAGAAATTCTATATCATTCCCAATCAAAAGTATGTCATCTACATATAATATTAGAAATGCAACAGGGCTCACACTCACTTTCTTGTAAATACAGGCTTCACTGAAAGTCTGTATAAAACCATATGCTTTGATCACCTCATCAATGCGTATATGCCAACTCCGAGATGCTTGCACCAGTCCATAGATGGGTCGCTGGAGCTTGCACATTTTGTTAGCACCTTTAGGATCAACAAAACCTTCTGGTTGTATCACATACAATTCTTCTTTAAGAAATCCATTAAGGAATGCAGTTTTGATGTCCATTTGCCAGATTTCATAATCATAAAATGCAGTAGTTGCTAACATGATCCGGACGGACTTAAGCATTGCTACGGTGAGAAAGTCTTGTAGTCAACCCCTTGAACTTGTTGAAAACCTTTTGCGGCAAGTCAAGCTTTGTAGATAGTAACATTACCATCAGTGTCAGTCTTCTTCTTGAAGATACATTTATTCTCTATGGCTTGCCAATAATCGGGCAAATCCACCAAAGTCTATACTTTGTTCTCATACATGGATCCTATCTCAGATTTCATGTCCTCAAGCCATCTGTCCGAATCTGGGCTTATCATAGCTTCTTCATAGTTTGTAGCTTCGCCATGGTCTAGTAACATGACTTCCAGGATAGGATTACCGTGCCACTCTGGTGTGGATCGTGCTCTGGTCGACCTACAAGGTTCGGTAGTGACTTGATCTGAAGTGTCATGATCATTATCATTTGCTTCCTCTCTAGTTGGTGTAGGCATCACGAGAACGGTTTTCTGTGATGTACTACTTTCCAATTCAAGAGAAGGTACAATTACTGATACATCTCCATCGTATTTACTTTTCCAAACTCTTTTGCCCTTGTTTTGGACTCTAATTTGCATGATTTGAATGGAACTAACCCGGACTGACGTTGTTTTCAGCAAAATTGCCATGGTGTTATTTTTGTGCAGAAATAAAAGTTCTCGGAATGACCTGAAACTTCACGCAGATCATTTTTGGAATAAATAAAAAATATTGGCTAAAGAATCAACTGAAGGGGCCCACATCCTATCCACAAGGGTGAAGGGCGCGCCAACCCACTGGGGTGCACCCTCTGGTCTTGTGGGCCCCCTGGACGTCCACCGACCTCAATTCCAACTCCATATATTCACGTTCACGGAGAAAAAAATTAGAGAGAAGGATTCATCGTGTTTTACGATACAGAGCCGCCGCCACCTCCTGTTCTTCCTAGGGAGGGCATATGTGGAGTCCGTTCGGGTCTCTGGAGAGGGGAAATCATCGCAGTCGTCATCATCAACCATCCTACATCACCAATTTCATGATGCTCACTGTCGTGCATGAGTAATCCCATCGTAGGCTTGCTGGACGGTGATGGGTTGGATGAGATTTACCATGTAATCAAGTTAGTTTTGTTAGGTTTTGATCCCTAGTATCCATTATGTTCTAAGATTGATGTTGCTATGACTTTGCTATGCTTAATGCTTGTCACTAGGGCTCGAGTGCCATGATTTCAGATCTGAACCTATTATGTTTTCATTAATATATGTGTGTTCTTGATCCTATCTTGCAAGTCATAGTCACCTACTACGTGTTATGATCCTGCAACCCCAGAGTGACAATAGTCGGGACACTTCCCGGTGATGACCGTAGTTTGAGGAGTTCATGTATTCACTAAGTGCTAATGCTTTGGTCCGGTACTCTATTAAAAGGAGGCCTTCATATCCCTTAGTTTCCAATAGGACCCCGCTGCCACGGGAGTGTAGGACCAAAGATGTCATGCAAGTTATTTTCCATAAGCACGTATGACTATATTTGGAATACATGCCTACATTATATTGATGAATTGGAGCTAGTTCTGTGTCACCCTATGTTATAACTGTTGCATGATGAATGCCATCCGACATAATCGTCCATCGTCGATCCATTGCCTACGAGCTCGTTTCATATTGATCTTTGCTAAGTTACTTTTCCATTACCACTGTTATGATTGCTATAAAACTGCTACTGTTACTTTTTCCACTATTACCGTTACTTCCATACTACTTTGCTACTAAATACTTTGCTGCAGATATTAAGTCTTTCAGGTGTGGTTGAATTGACAACTCAGCTGCTAATACTTGAGAATATTCTTTGGCTCCCCTTGTGTCGAATAAATAAATTTGGGTTGAATACTCTACACTCGAAAACTCTTGCGATCCCCTATACTTGTGGGTTATCATGAACTTTTTCTGGCACTGTTGCCGGGGAGCATAGATCTATTCTTTGAGTCACTTGGGATTTATATCTGTTAATAACTATGAGGAATTTGAAAGATCAAAGAACCAAGATTTTCCCTCAACTACGAGGGGAGGTAAGGAACTTCCATCTATCTCTGCACTTGATCCACCTTCTATTTTGAGTAAACCTGCAACACCTATACCTGCTATCGATTTTGATATGTCACATGTTATTGATGATGCCACTTCTGCTATGCATGATGCTTATGATGATACTACTCCTCTGCTTGATAATATTGTGCCACAAGGTGAATTTCTTGATGAACAACTTGCTAGGGTTAGAGAGAATGAAATTACTTAAACTGATGATATTAATGAAAGTGATGATGAAGATTCTCCCCCTAGATATGAATTGCATGTTGTACCTGAGGGTTATATTATGGATGAAGAAACTGCTAGAGACTTCCGCTTGCAATGATAGATATGATCTTCAGAAACTGTTAGCTAAGCTGAAAGAAAAATCTTTGAATGCTACAATGCAATTGATCCTATGTTTGCTACTTCACATATCTGTGTTACTGATAAGGATTATGAATTCTCTGTCAATCCTGAGTTAATTACTTTGGTTGAATGTGATCCTTTCCATGGTTATGAATCTGAAACTGTTGTGGCACATCTTACTAAACTGAATGATATAGCCACCCTATTTACCCATGAGGAAAAAATCCGTTGTTACTATATTCTTAAACTAGCAGGGTGACCCGCGCATTTGCGCGGCTAGATATCCTATGTGTTTTCCATACCTATGAGATGTTGAGCTGGTCATACAAATTTATTGGAAAACATAATTCATTCTTGTTTTATTGTGTATATTAAGTTGTTGGCAAAAGATTTGCAATATGAGAACAAAAAAAGAGAGCAACGTGTGGCAATCTTGATAGATTCCGAAGTGGATGCTCAAATTTGCCAATCCTTGTATATTCTTGCTTTGAGAGCCAATTGATTTGTGACGTGTGAAATTGGCATTTGCTTCCATGGAGTAGAGAGCACATGCTAAGCATATTGCTAGCTCAGTCATGCCACGACCCATTGAAGCATTCCTTTTTCACCTTTTGGTTTTCTCTTTTCTTTTGCGCGCCAGTAGCTCATGAATTTTATGTGGGCTTATGGCTGCTGGCCATGCTGTCATGTCGTGTTGAGTCTCCCACTTGTTCTATGCTGGGTTTACGGGTGCTAAGGGCGTTCTAGCTAGGCTGCTAGCGAGACGTGGATGGATGCACATCTCTGTGTCAAGGATGCACGTGGCAGGCATTGTTCGTCTCAGACTCGGCAACAACGACACTTAGGGGCGTCCCCACTCTAGAGGGCATTTTCGTGGAGGTTAGGTGTTGTAGGGCGTGTACACCTGGTGATCTATTGGCAACGCGGTCGTGTGAGTTGTTGTTGACCGGTTATACTGGGATCTGCTTTCTAAGATTCCATCACCACTTTGTATCATTTGGCTGTGTACTTTGGTTTGTGCTTTATTTATAAAATGGGGTGAAAATGTATATTGACTGGATGGATTCACATGCGCGCGAGGTTGCCCGCTGCCAGCTTCCATGGTCGCGGCGTCATCACTTGTGCATGCCCTCCGTTGCATGTGGAAAGCCTTCACTCCATAAGTAATGATATCTCTTACTCCTTCATTTCAAAATATTTGAAGTTTGATTTTGTTTGTAACTTGATTTTTTTTAAGTTTAACCAAACTTATTAGGAAAACTGTTAATATATAAAAGATCCAACATATATAGTTTGAAAAATATTTTCTGATAAATGTAATGAAAAATGTGTTGTATATGTTGGTATATTGTTTTACGTACTTGGTCAAACTTAAGTAAGTTTGTTTGAGGAAAAATGTCGAACATTGAAAATTTGGAAACAGAGATAGGAAATTTTAATCTGTTCAAGGCTCTATAACTTTATTTACATGGATATATTATATATTTATTTCTGTTTTTATCTTCTTTATAATTTATATGGTTTCTTGTGAGAAAACCAAAACATTATTTACTTTCCCCCTTCTTTTTGGTTTCCATTTCAGGCGTTTTGTGAGTTTGTGAATAGTGGCGTGAGTGTGTATGTCTGCTTAAGTTTGTATTTGGTGTTTTGGAAGAACGTCATGCCATGCAAAAAGAAAAAGAAAAAAAATCTCAAGTAAAAAGCCCATATTTTCACGTGTGTACACTCTGAATTGTTGATTAGCACATTTGATCTATCAATCATGATACAATATTTTTTTAACTTGTGTCAACCATGATATTTGTAAGCAATATTCTAGCTTTCTTTGACTAATTATGTAGTCCTGCCGAGTTTCTTGTTACAATTCACACCACGCACGTATGAGCTAGTACATCATGCCTTGCCTTTTGCGTGCAAAGGAACTTATGAAAGGAGTGAAAGCGAAGTTTTTTATTTTCGGTAAAGTGGAGATTTGGAAATGCAGTAAAACGTTACTTGCGTATGTAGTGCCATGTAATCACATGCCTCAGTACTAATTGGATTTTTCCTAAAAAAAGTACTAATTGGATTTCAACTGTAGCCTGTCTTGTCTTTGTATGGAATAGGTGTGTGCGTTGGGACTCCTTTTGCCTATACACTGGCCTTGCCGATCTACTTAGTGGCCGTATGGACTATGGACTCTTGCTTTTTTTTAGCTGGCTATGTGACTCCTTTTGCCTGTTCGCTGCTGCCTTGCCAGGTTGAGTGCGGATCTAATTGGAGGCCGTATGGACGATGGACTCTCTTTTTTTAGCTATGACTCCTTTTGCCTGTACGCTACTGCCTTGTCAAGTTTTTCTTTTTGAGGTCAACGAATCACAGCTGTTCGTTTATCATAACTCTATAATATTAAATCTCCATCGTTCGTTTTCTATCGTTTTAAAAATACAATAGATTGTTTCTCGTTAAAGGGTGATGCTAAGATATGGTTTAATTCTCTTGCTCCTGGTTGTGTGCGTAGTCCCCAGGATATGATTTGCTACTTCTCTACAAAATATTTCCCGCTCATAAGAAACAAGCTGCCTTAAGGGAAATATTTAACTTTGTGCAAATTGAAGAAGGGAGTCTCCCACAAGCTTGGGGGAGGCTTGGCCAATTACTTAATGCTTTGCCTGATCATCCTCTCAAGAAAAATGAAATACTTGATATCTTTTATAATGGACTAACCGATGCTTCCAGAGACCACCTGGATAGTTGTGCTAGTTGTGCTTTCAGGGAAAGAATTGTTGTGCAAGCTCAGTTGCTATTGAATAATATATTGAGTAATGATAATGATTGGACACTTCCTAAACCAACTCCTAAGCCAACTCCAAAGAAAAGGGGTATTCTATTTCTCCTGAAGATATGTAAAAGGCCAAGAAATCTATGAAAGAAAAAAGGTATTAAAGTTGAAGATATTAAGAATTTACCACCTATTGAAGGAATACATGGTCTTGATAACCCGACACAGGTAGTAAAGGTAAATTCTCGTTACAGATTTTATGAAGGTGATATTGCTCATAATAAGTCTGCTAGTCAATGCTTGGATGACTTTGATAACTTTATTGTTAAACAAGAAAATCTCAATGCTTATGTTGGTAGACAATTGAAACATAATGCTTATATGGTTGAACACTTGAGCGATTATATGTCTATAGTTAAAAGTGATCTTAAGCTTATTAGTAAACATGCTTCCACGGTTACGACTCAACTAGAACAAGTACTTAAGTCACAGGATGATTTGCTCAATGAGTTGAATAGTAAGAATAATGATGATGCTGTTAGAGTTATGACTAGAGGTGGTAAAATGATCCAGGAACCTTTGTATCCTGAGGGCCATCCTAAGCGAGTTGAGAAAGATTCTCAGCGAATTAATACTGATGCACCTAGTGCTACTAATAAAAAGAAAAAGAATACTGATAGGACTTTGCATGCTTCTAGTGAGCCTGTTATTGGCACACCTGAAAGTCCCAATGATATTTCTATTTCTGATGCTGAGACACAATCTGATTATGAACATGAACCTAGTAATAATGTTAATGATGATGTTCATGATGATGCTCAACCTAGTAATGATAATGATATAGAGATTGAACCTGTTGTTGATCTTGATAACCCACAATCAAAGAATCAATGTTATGATACGAAAGACTTTGTTGCTAGGAAGCACAGTAAAGAAAGAGAACCATGGGTTCAAAACCCATGCCCTTTCCTCCTAAGCCATCCAAGAAAAAGGATGATAGGATTTTGAGTGCTTTGCTGAAATGATTAGACCTATCTTTTTTCGTATGCGTTTGACTGATATGCTTAAAATGCCTCCTTATGCTGAGTATATGAAAGATATTGTCACTAATAAAAGAAAGATACCGGAAGTTCAAATTTCCACCATGCTTGCTAATTATACTTTTAAGGGTGGAATACCAAAAAAATTGGGAGACCCAGGGGTACCAACTATACCATTCTCTATTAAAAGAAACTATGTTAAAACTGCTTTATGTGATCTTGGAACCGGTGTTAGTGTTATGCCTTCTGTTTATATCGTATACTTTAATTGAATAAGTTGACACATATTGAAATCTCTTTGCAAATGTCTGATAAATCAACTGCTATACCCATCAGTATTTGTGAGGATGTGCCTATCGTGGTTGCAAACGTTACTATCTTAATGGACTTTGTTATTCTTGATATTCCTGAGGGCGACAGTATGTCGATCATCCTGGGTCGACCCTTTTTAAATACTACAGGTGTTGTTATTGATTGCAACAAAGGCAATGTCACATTTCATGTTAATGGTAATGAGCATACGGTACACTTTCCGTAGAAACAACCTCAAGTTCATAGTATCAATTCTATTGGAAAAATCTCAACTATTACTATTGGAGGTTTTGTATTCCCTCTTCCTATTGTCAAAAAGAAATATGATATTCTTATTGTTAGGGGCATGCATATCCCCGTTGAGGTAACCTAGTGTTATTCAAAAATTCTCCGGTTTCATGTCATTCGGAACAAGTTTGTTAATAAGACTTGATCAACCTTTTTAATGGATTCCTTTTGATGAGCATGAGATGGATGAATTAAGAAAGCACAACTTTCTGTACCCTCCTTTTACTTTCTATTATTTAGATTAAATAAAGCAAAAATAGTAATTTCTGTCTGTTTTCTGAACTATCCATGCAATAAAAAATACCCCGAAAATAGAAGTTCTCCAAATGCCCTGAAAATTTAGTATGATTTTGTTATAGAATACTTGATAATTTCTGGCACTGAAAACACACCAGGGGGATGTACCAGTGAGCCACAAGGATGGAGGGCACACCCTACCCCCTGGGCGCGCCCCCTATCTTGTGGGCCCCACGTGGGTCCCCTCCACTTATTCCAGCACCCATCCACTTCGTCTTCCTCCAGAAAAATCATCCCGTAGCTCAAACCCGTGTTCTTGATCATTTTGCTGCCATTTTCTATCTCCTTGCTCAAAGCTCCATTCACAAAACTGCTTTGGGGGATTGTTCTTCGGTATGTGACTCCTCCAATGGTCCAATTAGTTTTTGTTCTAGTGCTTTATTTATTGCAAATTTTTGCTGCCGTGGTGACCCTGTTCTTGAGCTTGCATGTCAAATTTATATGGTCCAAAGTAGTTTTTATGCATGATATAGCCTCCAGGCACTCGTGGGAGTAGTTGCTATCATTCTTATTGAGTTTGGTTCACTTTTATTCTGAGTCACTAAAACTTTCAGAAATTTTTCAGAGGAAGAAAAATGTTTAGGAAAATGTACCATGGTGGTTCTTTGAGGAAGCAAGCACCGAGGCTCGCGATACGTGAGCCAAACCTTGAACCACCAAGGGAAGCTCTGGTGCGGCCTTGTGAATGGCCGTCAGATGAATTTATGGTTCATGCAGGCTTCAAGGATGAATTTGATGTGTATGTATGTAATGCTGATCTTGAGGACTTCGTATCAGATAAGTGCCAACAATACTATTACCTCACCGATTCCTTGTGCGGAGGTTTGAGTTTTTGTCTAAGCGGAATACCCATACTATTTTATTTGATATTTATGATAAATCATATACCATGGACCTTGAAGATTTTAATACTGCTTGCAAGATCCCACAGTGGGGTGTTCTTAGTGAGCCTCACAAATCTGAATATAATGATTTCCTTGCTAGCATCACTGTGGGAGAAACTAGAAATATCACACAAGCAACTATAGGGAGCATTCACTTTCCTGCCATACATTAATTTGCTCTCTTTATAGGTAGATGTATCAACGGTAAGCATGATCATAGCCACCTTTGCATTCCAGATCTTAGTGTCGTCAAATGTGCGGTGTTGGGTGATAAGCGATATAACTTGGGGGCCATTATTGCGAGGAGGTTACATCTTAATGCTAAAGATGGAGATTTATTTGGTGGGATTTATGCAACTCGTTTAGCTAATTATCTTTGTGTATCTATAGGAGAGAATGACATTGAGTTCGTACCTAATTTTCTAGTTTATAATGCTATGGTACGTTACCAGTTTCTTGAGAGGAATGACCAGTCCCTCTAGTACCGATTAATCTTTGACAAATAGCGTGCTATCCACATTACCCTTCTTGCTCCTGCCTTCTTTAACTTTCAGGCAAATGGGAGATATTTGGTAACTAGAGAGGAGGCAAACGAGTATGAGAGAACAGCAGAGGATGCTCGCCTCTAGGAAGCAACTCGCCAGGCAGTAGCTGCTGCGGCACAGTACAACCCCAACCATGATGTCGGATATCATTCCGACCAGTGGTGGCCTTAGACCAACTTAGGCCAAAAGCCTAAGCTTGGGGGCGTATTTCTCACCGACATTACATTCATGTTCACACACTCATTTTGGTTGTCGGTGTTCACACTTTTTATTGTATTATCCATGCTAGTTTATTTTCTTTTCTTGCTTTCTTCTTGTGTGTTTGAAAAACTTTGAGAAAAACCAAAAAATTAGTTGTAGTTTAGTTTACTTTCCATGTTTATGTAGCAGTACTATTAAAAGTAAAACCCAAAAAGATTTCTCGTTCTTATTTTGCTTGTTGGGAGCTTTCCCGTGTAAATAGTTTTTCTTGTTCTTGTTTTACTTCCTTCAGAAAAACAAAAACTCCAAAAACATTTCTATGTGTTCCTTTGAAATTCTTTTCTATTCTTTGGGGGTCGAGAGGAGAAGACCACGATGAAAATGATGAGTGACTGTCATATGCATTATTGTTGATCTAACAAAGAGCCTATATTACCTTGTCTTCTCCTTTGAATAAATGTGTTGCAGATTCCAGCTTAGTCCAATGCATGTGCACTATTTTTATTATCCACACTGTCCGGTCGTGCAAGTGAAAGGCAATAATGACAATATAAGATGAAATGATTGAGATGAGGAAAAGCTGGTATGAACTCGACCTATCTTGTTTTTGTAACTATGATTAGTTCATCGTTCCTGATTCATCTTATTATGAATTAAACATGTTTGCAATGACAATTAGAGATTATAGTTACTCATGCCATGCTAAATTAGCTATGAGTTTATAATGGCTTACCTTGCGTGCCAACATGCTATTAAAATGGTTGTGATGTAGTATGATAGGATGGAATCCTCCTTTGAATGATTCGAGTGGCTTGACTTGGCACATGTTCACTCATGTAGTTGAAACAAAATCAACATAGCCTCCACGATATTTATGTTCATGGTGATTCATATCCTACTCATGCTTGCACTCAGTGTTGGTTAATCTTAATGCATTTTTATGACTGTTGTCGCTCTCTACTTGGTCGCTCCCCAATCTCTTTCTAGCCTTCACTTGTACTAAGCGGGAATACTGCTTGTGCATCCACTTCCATAAACCCCAAAGTTGTTCCATATGAGTCCATCATACCTACCTATATGCGGTATTTACCTGCCGTTCCAAGTAAATTTGCATGTGCCAAACTCTAAACCTTCAAATGAGATTCTGTTTTGTATGCTCGAATCGCTCATGTAGCAACTAGGGCTGTCTATATCTTCCATGCTAGGTGGGTTATTCTCATGATGAGTGGACTCCGCTCATCATTCACGAGAAAATGGCTGGTAATTGGAATGCCCAGTCCCATGCTCAAATCAAATCGAAATAATTGCAAACAAAACTCCCCCAGGATTGTTGTTAGTTGGACGGTACTCGTTGTTTCAGACCAGCCGTGGAATGTGCTTGTTGGTGGTGGGGGAGTATAAACTTTACCATTATGTTTGGGAACCGCCTATAATGTATGTAGCATGGAAGATACCAAGATCTCTTGGTTGTTATGTTGAAAATGAAAGCATACCTCTCAAAATACTATTTATCTCTGTTTCAAAAACTCGAGCTCTGGCACCTCTACAAATCCCTGCTTCCCTCTGCGAAGGGCCTATCAATTTACTTTTATGTTGAGTCATCATCCTCTTATAAAAAGCACTAGTTAGAGAGCACCACTGTCATTTGTATACTTTGTTATTAATTGATATTGAGTATGATTGTGACTGGATCTCTTTTTCCATGAATTACAATGTCTAGTCAGTCCTTGATCTTCAGGAGTGCTCTGCATTTATGTTTTGCGGTCTCCGAAAGGGCTAGCGAGATACCATCTTGTTATATTATATCATGATTGTTTTGAGAAAGTGTTTTCATCCAAGATTTATTATTATTGCTCGCTAGTTGATTATGGCATTGATATGAGTAAACGTGAGACCTAAATGTTATGGTGAATATGGTTAGTTCATAATCTTTGTTGAAAACTTGAATGCTCGCTTTACTTATTTGCAATAACAAGATCAATCAGAGTTTGTAAAAGTTTTTATTTACCACTTTCAGTTTGTCAACTGAATTGCTTGAGGACAAGCAATGGGTTAAGCTTGGGGGAGTTGACACGTCTCCATCGTATCTACTTTTCCAAAATCTTTTGCCCTTGTTTTGGACTCTAATTTGCATGATTTGAATGGAACTAACCCAGACTGACGCTGTTTTTAGCAGAATTGCCATGGTGTTATTTTTGTGCAGAAATAAAAGTTCTCGGAATGACCTGAAACTTCACGGAGATCATTTTTGGAATAAATAAAAAATATTGGTGAAATAATCAACCGAAGGAGACCCACACCCTATCCACAAGGGTGGAGGGCGCTCCCACCCCCTGGGGCGCGCCCTCTGGTCTTGTGCCCCCCCTGGACCTCCATCGACCTCAGCTCCAACTCCATATATTCACGTTCGGGGAGAAAAATCAGAGAGAAGGATTCATCGCGTTTTACGATATGGAGCCGCCGCCACCTCCTATTCTTCCCCGGGAGGGCAGATCTAGAGTCTGTTCAGGGCTCCGGAGAGGGGAAATCATCATCGTCATCATCATCAACCATCCTCCATCACCAATTTGATGATGCTCACCACTATGCATGAGTAAGCCCATCATAGGCTTGCTGGATGGTGATTGTTGGATGAGATTTACCATGTAATCGAGCTAGTTTTGTTAGGATTTAATCCTAGTATCCATTATGTTCTAAGATTAATGTTGCAATGACTTTGCTATGCTTAATGCTTGTCACTAGGGCCCGAGTGCCATGATTTCAGATCTGAACCTATTATGTTTTCATGAATATATGTGTGTTCTTGATCCTATCTTGCAAGTTATAGTCACCTACTATGTGTTATGATTCGGCAACCCCAGAGTGATAATAGTCGGGACACTTCCCGGTGATTACCATAGTTTGA
Source organism: Triticum dicoccoides (assembly GCF_002162155.2). Lineage (NCBI taxonomy): Eukaryota > Viridiplantae > Streptophyta > Magnoliopsida > Poales > Poaceae > Triticum > Triticum dicoccoides. Next base: position 135,142,875 of record NC_041389.1, read on the forward strand.
GGAGTTCATGTATTCACTAAGTGCTAATGCTTTGGTCGGGTACTCTATTAAAAGGAGGCCTTAATATCCCTTCGTTTCCAATAGGACCCCGCTGCCACGGGAGGGTAGGACAAAAGGTATCATGCAAGTTCTTTTCCATAAGCATGTATGACTATATTCAGAATACATGCCTACATTATATTGGTGAATTGGAGCTAGTTCTGTGTCACCCTATGCTATAATTGTTGCATGATGAATGCCATACGACATAATTATCCATCATTGATCCATAGCCTACGAGCTCGTTTCATATTGATCTTTGCTAAGTTACTTTTTCGTTGCCACTATTACGATTGCTATAAAACTGCTACTGTTACTTTTGCCAATGTTAATGTTACTTCCATACTACTTTGCTACAGATATTAAGTCTTTCAGCAGTGGTTGAATTGACAACTCAGCTGCTAATACTTGAGAATATTCTTTGGCTCCCCTTGTGTCGAATCAATAAATTTGGGTTGAATACTCTATCCTCGAAAACTCTTGCGATCCCCTATACTTGTGGGTTATCAATTACCTCATCAAGTTCTACTTTCCTCCCACTCACTTCTTTCGAGAGAAACTCCTTCTCTAGAAAGGACTTGTTCTTAGCAACAAAGATCTTGCCTTCGGATCTGTGGTAGAAGTTGTACCCAATTGTTTCTTTAGGGTATCCTATGAAGATGCACTTATCCGATTTTGGTTCGAGCCTATCAGGCTGAAGCCTTTGACATAAGCGTCGCATCCCCAAACTTTAAGAAACGATAGCTTAGGTTTCTTGTCAACCCATAGTTCATACGGCATCATCTCAATGAATTTAGACGGTGCCCTATTTGATGTGAATGCGACTGTTCCTAATGCATAACCCCAAAATGATATTGGTAAATCGATAAGAGACATTATAGAACGCACCATATCTAATAAAGTACGATTACGACATTCGGACACACCATTACGCTATGGTGTTCCAGGTGGCGTGAGTCGTGAAACTATTCCACATTGTTTTAAATGAAGGCAAACTCATAACTCAAATATTCGCCTCCACGATCACATCATAGAAACTTTATTTTCTTTTTACGATGATTCTCCACTTCACTCTGAAATTCTTTGAACTTTTCAAATGTTTCATACTTGTGTTTCGTTAAGTAGATATACCCATATCTGCTCAAATCATCTGTGAAGCTCAGAAAATAACGATATCCGCCACGTGCCTCAACACTCATCGGTCTGCATACATCAGTATGTATTATTTTCAATAAGTCATTAGGTCGCTCCATTGTTCCAGTGAACAAAGTTTTGGTCATCTTTCCCATGAGGCATGGTTCGCAAGTATCAAATGATTCATAATCAAGTGATTCCAAAAGTCCATCTGTATGGAGTTTCTTCATGCGCTTTACACCAATATGACCTAAACGGCAGTGCCACAAGTATGTTGCACTATCATTATCAACTTTGCATCTTTTGGCATCAATATTTTAAATATGTGTATCACTACAATCGAGATTCAACAAGAATAGGCCACTCTTCAAGGGTGTATGACCATAAAAGATATTATAGAACAACCATTATTCTCTGACTTAAATGAATAAATGTCTCTCAATAAACAAGATCCAGATGTAATGTTCGTGCTCAATGCGGGCACCAAATAACAATTAATCAGGTCTAAAACTAATCTCGAAGGTAGATGTAGAGGCAGCGTGCCGACAGCGATCACATCGACCTTGGAACCATTTTCGACGCGCATCGTCACCTTGTCCTTTTAGCCAATCTTTGTTTATTTCGCAGCTCCTGTTTCGAGTTACAAAGATGAGCAACCGAACCGGTATCAATACCCAGGTGCTGCTACGATTATTAGTAAGGTACATATCAATAACATGTATTTCAAATATACATTTGTTCAATTTGCCATCCTTCTTACCTATGAAATACTTGGGGCAGTTCCGCTCCAAGTGACCAATCCCTTTGCAATAGAAGCACTCAGTTTCAGGCTTATGTACAACTTTGGGTTTCTTCGCAGGAGCGACAACTTGTTGGCCGTTCTTCGTGAAGTTCACTTTCTTTCCTTTACCCTTTTTCTTGAAACTAGTGGTCTTGTTAACCATCAACACCTGATGCTCCTTCTTTATTTTTACCTCCACGGCTTTAAGCATTGCGAAGAGCTCGAGAATTGTTTTGTTCATCCCTGGCATATTATAGTTCATCACGAAGCCTTTGTAGCATGGTGGCAATGATTGAAGAACTCTGTCAATGACACAATCAATTGGAAGATCAACTCCCAGCTGAGTCAAGTGATTATAATACCCAAACATTTTGAGTATGTGTTCACTGACAGAACTATTCTCCTCCATCTTGCAGCTATAGAACTTGTTGGACACTTCATATCTCTGAACCCGGGCATTTGCTTGAAATATTAACTTCAACTCTTGGAACATCTCATATGCTCCATGACGTTCAAAGCGTCTTTGAAGTCCCCGTCCTAAGCCGTAAAGCATGGCACACTAAACTATAGAGTAGTCATCATACCGTGTTTGCCAGACGTTCATAGCGTCTAGATTAGTGGGAGGGGGCTAGTCACCTAGCAGTGCATCAAGGGCATAAGTCTTCTGTGCAGCAATGAGGATAATCCTCAAGTTACGGACCTAGCCCGTGTAGTTGCTACCATCATGTTTCAACTTAGCTTTCTCTAGGAACGCATTAAAATTCAAGGGAACGGTAGCACGGGACATTTATCTACAACATAGATATGCAAATACTATCAGGACCAAGTTCATGATAGATTAAGTTCAATTAATCAAATTACTAAAGAACTCCCACTTAAATAGATAGCCCTCAAGTCATCTAAGTGATACGTGATCCAAATCAACTAACCCATGTTCGATCATCATGTGAGGTGGGGTAGTCATCAATGGTGAACATCTCTATGTTGATCATATCTACTATATGATTCACGTTCGAGCTTTTGGTCTCCAGTGTTCCAAGACCATGTTTGTACATGCTAGGCTCATCAAGTTTAACCCAAGTATTCTGCATGTGCGAAACTGTCTTACACCCATTGCGTGTGAACATAGATTCTATCACACTCGATCATCATGTTGTGCTTCGAAATGACGAACTTTAGCAACGGTGCATACTCGGGGAGAACACTTTTACCTTGAAATTTAGTGAAGGGTTCATCTTATAATGGTACCGTTGTACTAAGCAATATAAGATGCACAAAAGATAATCATCACATGCAATCAAAATATGTGACATGATATGGCCATCATCTTGTGCTTTTAATCTCCATCTCCAAAGCATCGTCATGATCTCCGTTGTCACCGGCTCGAAACCTAGATCTCCATCATTGCATCGTGGTCGTCTCGCCAACTGTTGCTTCTACAACTACCGCTAACGCATAGTGAGAAAGTAAAACAATTACATGGCATTTGCATTTCATACAATACAGAGACAACCATAAGGCTCCTGTCGGTTGCCGATAACTTACAAAACATGATCATCTCATACAATAACGTATATCACATCATGTCTTGACCATATCACATCACGACATGCCCTACAAAAACAAGTTAGACGTCCTCTACTTTATTGTTGCAAGTTATGTGGCTGCTACGGGCTTCTAGCAAGAACCATTCTTACCTACAGCAAAAACTACAATGGTGAATTATCAAGTTTGTTGTTTTAACCTTCTTCAAGGACCGACCACAGTCAAATTCGATTCAACTAAAGTAGAGAAACAGACACCCGCCAGCCACCTTTATGCAAAACAAGTTGCATGTCTGTCGGTGGAACCGGTCTCATGTACGTGGACATGTAAGGTTGGTCCGGGCGCTTCATCTCACAATGCCGCCGAATCAAAATAAGACATTGGTGGTAAGCAGTATGAACATCAACGCCCACAACTTCTTTGTGTTCTACTTGTGCATATCATCTACGCATAGACCTAGATCGGATGCCACTGTTGGGAAACGTTGCATGGAAAACAAAAAATTTCTATGCACATGCAAGATCTATCCATGAATATGCATAGCTACGAGAGGGGAGAGCATATTCATACCCTTGAAGATTGCTAAGCGGAAGCGTTTATCAACGCGGTTGATGTAGTCGTACACCTTCGCAATCCATCTCGATCAAGTACCGAACGTATGGCACCTCCACGTTCAACACACATTTAGCTCGATGACGTCCTCGCCTTCTTGATCCAGCATGACGGGCGAAGTAGTAGGTGAGTTCCGGCAGCACTACTACGTGGTGACGGTGTTGGTAAAGAACAATCTCCGCATTGCTTTGCCAAGCACAACGGAAACTATGACGGAGGATAAACCAGAGGGGACGGGGTTGCCGGCACACGGCTTGGTGATTGTTGATGTGTCTTGGGTGCTAGCCCTGCCCCTCTATTTATATGTTGAACCTTGGGGTCGAAACTTGGCGTAAAAGCCTCCTCAAACTTGGTTTTACCCGAAATGCAAGAGTCCTTCTCGGACTCCAGGACCAGACGCCAGGGACCCTGCATCTGACCCCTGGACTCCGCAAAACTTTCTTTTGCGTTTTCCAAAAACCTCATGGGCTTTCCCCTTTTGCCCAAATAAAGTGTTCTTGTACCCAAACATTTCGGGAAACATCCGGAACCCCTTCCGGTGAATTCCGGAACCCTTCCAGAGACCAAACACTATTATCCCATATATCAATCTTTACCTCCGAATCATTCCGGAGCTCCATGTCATGTCCTTGACCACATCTGGGACTCCGAACAACATTCGGTTACCAACATACATAACTCATATAATACTATATCATCAACGAACGTTAAGCGTGCGGACCCTACGGGTTCGAGAACTATGTAGACATGACCAAGACACCTCTCCGGTCAATAACCAATAGCGGAACCTGGATTCCCATATTGGCTCCTACGTATTCTACGAAGATCTTTATCGGTTGAACCTTATGACAACATACGTAATTCCCTTTGTCCATCGGTATGTTACTTGCCCGAGATTCGATTGTCGGTATGTCTATACCTTGTTATATCTCGTTACCAGCAAGTCTCTTTACTCATTCTGTAATACATCACCTCGTGACTAACTCCTTAGTCGTTTTCTTGCAAGCTTATGATGTGTATTACCGAGAGGGCCCACTGATACCTCTCCGATACTCAGAGTGACAAATCCTAATCTCGATCTATGCCAACTCAACAAATACCTTTGGAGATACATGTAGAGCATCTTTATGATCACCGAGTTACGTTGAGACGTTTGATAGCACACAAGGTATTCCTCCGGTATCCGGGAGTTGCATAATCTCAAAGTCGAAGGAATATGTATTTGACATGAAGAAAGCAATAGCAATAAACTGAATGATCATTATGTTAAGCTAACGGGTGGATCTTGTCCATCACATCATTCTCCTAATGATGTGATCCCGTTATCAACTGACAATACATGTCTATGGTTAGGAAACCTTAACCATCTTTGATCAACGAGCTAGTCTAGTTGAGGCTTACTAGGGACACGGTATTTGTTTATGTATTCACACATCTATTTTAGTTTCTGATCAATACAATTCTAGCATGAACAATCAACCTTTACCATGAATAAGGAAATACAAAATAACAACTTTATTATTGCCTCTAGGGCATATTTCCTTCATACATGCCTACATTAATTATATTTATGAATGAGAGCTAGTTTTGTATCGCCCTAGGTTATGACTGTTATATTATGAATATCATCCAACGAACCCATCGATCCAATGCGTACGAGTTTTCCACATATTGCTCTTGCTAAGTTACTATTCTTGTTGCTACTGTTTTACTTTCTACAAAATCATTGCTATCACTGTTACCGTGACTGCTACTATCGTTACTATTATCAAAACCATCATACTACTGTGCTACTGATCACCTTGATGTAGATATTTAATCTTCAAGTGTGGTTGAAAATTGACAACTCAACTGCTAATACTTGCAAATATTCTTTGGCTCCCCTTATGTTGAATCTATAAATTTTGGTTGAATACTCGAAAACTATTGTGATCCCCTATACTTGTGGGTTATCAAGACCTTTTTCTGGCGCCGTTGCAGGAGAGCATAGCTATATTTGTTGAGTCACTTGGGATTATTATCAATTTATCACTATGAAGAATCTAAAGGATACCAAGACTAAGATTTTTCCCTCTAAAACGAGGGGAGGTAAGGAACTGCCATCTAGCTCTACACTTGATTCACCTTCTGTTTTGAGTAGACTTGCAACACCACCACATACTATTAATCCTGACATGTCGCAAGTTATTGATGATGTTACTTCTGTCGGTGTTCTGGGAACCAGGGTACCCAGACTTGCCTGCATGCTCCCACAGCGTGGCTCCATCATCGGCCTGGTACGGCCCATCTTCAGCATCGACAAGTCAAGACCCTCACGAGGGGCCAAGACTCGCGAGGCAAATGACGCCAAGACCTCCAGAAGGAGCGGCCTCCCCAGGCAGCCTCCTGAGGAGCGGAGATTCCTATGCAAGCACTCACCTCATGAGGCTGAGGTGACGCCAGCCATGACGACCAAGGCCAGGCGCGCCAGCGCGCACAGAGCAGCAGGTTTCCTCTTTGGTGCTAAGGAGGTAAGTGCAAGCACAGAGTCCCAAGGAATCAACCAAAGGTTACCGCTTGCGTACAACAAGACCAAGACCGCTACAATAGCAAGATGGATGTCATTGTTGAGCCCACCACGACGTCACGACCAGATGCTTTGCAGGCGAAGACCACCTTTCATCCGGATAAGATGTACTAATTGTCCCCCTTCAAAATTGCCCACTGTGGGATCCCTTCCCACCTAAGTTTGGGGGAAGAGGACCGAGGCCACTATAAATATAGCCTAGCCACCACCATAGAAGGGATCGGACCCCCGGAGGTCGAACCCCTTGAGCTCATTTTCCCCCATAGAGCAGACCCTGCGAGGTTGTTCTCCCTTGTACTAGTTCATCCTCAGCCCCTGCGAGGCTAATCCACCACGAAGCAGGAGTAGGGTTTTACACTGCAAGGTGGCCCGAACGTGGGTAAACTGCCGTGTCCGTTTCCTTTCCGGTTGATCGAGCTAGGCCATGAGAGCAACAAGCTGGCTAGCTCGAGAGGTTGAGTTCTTCGCACACGCCCCAGAGTTCGAACCTTTCTTGGGTCTACGGAGCCCTGAATCCAACATTTGGCGCGCGAGGTAGGGGCATGTCGAAGCCTCTCTTCTGACTATTATTTTGCCATCGCTTTGCTGTTCTCATGGCGGACGCTCCTCGAGTTCATGCTGAGCACCGGGAAGCCTTCGCCGCGTGAGTCACTCAGACGGTGCCCACGGGCAATGGTGCTCCCCGCCGCTCCCCATCGCCTATGCCCAACGCAGCCACAGGCCCCGTGATCGATGAGCAGCAAGACTCGTCGGTGTCGCCCTCCGTGAGATGCGACGTCCGCATGGCCACTCTGTTGCTGATCTCGGCCGTTGCTTCATCTTCCCATGCTCATCATGGGTCGGCGAACACGTAGGCGGCGCTACTCATGGTGCGTGAGCTTCTGCGCTACCGTCCGGCCGATGACCTCTACAAGGACTGGCTGGACTGCATCGCCGAGCTCGTCAGTCCTGCGGGAGAGTCTCCTATGTTGTCTCATTTGCTGCCTCCCCCGCCACCCCAGGCGGGTGACGTGGCTCACAGCACGCCTCCTCCTCCTCTCTGGCAAGATGTCATCCCTGAGCCAAGGCGTGAGGCCCCCCAGCAAGGCCCACTGCGCAAGGCGCCCGCGAGCGATGAAGAAAGCTGCCGGGTTGTGCAGCGGCCCTAAGGAACGGTGCGTGCACTTCCAGCTCGCCTGGCACCTCCATGCCAAGACTGTGTGCAGCCCAAGGTGGTTGCGCATGGGCGTCAGGATCAGGCTCCCCCTCCATGGCGGGCTCCCGTGAGCTCGGCGGGATGCTGGGCATTCACCCCAGAGCTTCACGAGTCGCCTGGCCCGGCAAGTTCAAGCCAGATCTGCCTCCGCGCTTTGAAGGCACCCCTGACCCAACCGAGTTCCTCCAGCTCTATGAGCTGAGCATCGAGGCAGCGAGCGGTTATGATGTGGAGCATCCCACGATCATCCCTGTAGACGTACCTACATCTCCCATGACACCACTTGGACCTATGACAAGATCTCGAGCAAAGGCTATCGAAGATAAGGTGAACTCGCTCCTCTCCGAACTACCCCTTTCTACACATGAGACATGGCTACTAACTCAAGTGGAAACACTATGTGTGATCAGGTACTTAGAAGGAGGCCACGGAACAGCTACATCCAATGGCCAAGACGGCGAGGACACCAAGTACGAGAGACAATAAGAAGAGCTGCCATTGAAGCTACAGCCACCGGATGACCGGTCGGGACCGGACGTCCGGCACCTAAAGCCCAGCCTGCCCAAATCCTAGACAACACATGCTACAGCGAGCAGACGTCCGGCACAGACAGGACGACAGGCCACACCTCCGAGCGGGCAGACGTCCGGCCTGCACTGGACGACCGGCACCATCACCACTGAAGGGAAATTAGCGGAAGTCCGAAGTGACAGGACGTCCAGTACCACCATCACAAAACGGAAACAGCGGAAGTCCGATGACTCCTGGACGTCCGGACGCCCATGAGCCATTGGATGACCGGTCACCAGCGGACGTCCATTGCATGTGTGCATGCAGCTTCGGGCTAAAGCCCCTGTACACCTTCACTTCGGCCCCCATTTGTACTACGACTATAAATAGACCTCTCCCACCTCCTAGGTAAGGTTAGCATTGTGATAGCTCATATTTTGAGATAGAGCCTTGCTCATCCATCCAGATCTACTCCATTGCGAGGGACCGACACCTCTTCAGAGAAGATCCACTTGGATTCAAGACCTCCTCTCAGAGAAGACCCTCTTCAAGACCTCGCCACGAAGAAGAACTGGTTACCCTATGTATTTTCCTTTGTTGGATTTCGGATCTTGTACCCTTTTGTATTTCGAGGATCTATCGCATGTGTGACTATATTCTTGTTGGTTGAGTGTTTTCTCTTGTGTTTCCCTCATGTTCCCCTCGTTTCCCCTCTCGTGTTCTTCGTGTTCTTGGTAGGATTCCCTCCAAACGTGAAAGATCGGGCGTCTAGGGTTCTACCCTACATCATCTTGGTATCATGAGCCACGTTGATCACGTTTTTGGAGCCCCTAACCTTTGTTTTCTAGCTTGATTTTTTGGATTTCGTCCTAAATCCAAAAACCTCCACCAAGAATAGCCACAAATTTTTTTGTGATTTGTTGGTGTGTTGAAGTTTGTTGGATTTGATCCATGGATTTGCTTTGCCACGTGTGGATCTAGCTTTCCCCCATCTTCTCCACCATATCCATCCACAAAATCGCTAGCATTTGACCTCTCCACCTTCCTCCTCCTCGAACCCAAGTGTTCATCCCATGCTCAAGTTCACCCAGGCACCGGACGACCGTTGAACACTGGACGTCCGACGACCGTACGACCGCTCTCCACCGGATGTCCGCTGAACCCTGACAAAACTGAAAAATTCAGTTCGGCCACCACCACCTCTCCACCTTCCACCACCTTTTGCGAACGTCAATACCACCACTGCTTTCCGCAAGCACCACCATCGCTCACCGCTACCACCTACGACGATTTTGACACATTTTGGTCTTTGAGAATTTGAGTTGTGGTTCCCGTGTCCTATTGTGTTTTGGCTATATAGGTACGGTTCGACATCAACATCACCACCGCTCATATTCGCCAAGGACTCGACATCACTAACAACGATACGTGCCTACAAATGACTACCGCGGCGGTAACCTCGACGACATCTTTGTCTTTCCATGCCATTTGCATTGATATCCACATAGCCTTACTTTTTGCGTTGCTTACCCATCGAAACTAGCCATTGAGTATTGCCGGCAACGTGACTTGTTCATATTAGTGATCATACTCCACATAGCATACATACCATATCATAGTGGTGCATATCTTGGTATCATCTTTTGTGTCACAAAGTTGTCATCACATACACAATTGCTATCTTGGTTCGTGAAGTTTTGCATGAGAAAAGAGCTCAAAATTGAAAGAGCCAAACAAGCTTTTAAGCAAAGAGGGAAAGATAAGCAAATAGCTTCTAAGAAAGAACCATAGGATCATACTACATTAAGATTGTCATATCCGATCATCTTGGATCATACCATCGAAATACCATACATATAGCATACTTGGGATAGAAGTCGTTGCATTTTTGCCTAGTAGGTTGTGCACAAGTTCCGTATCCTCCTATTGTGAAATCGTGCTAGCGTCTCTCCAGTGTTGTGCAACAAGAGCATTTTCGTGGACTCCACATTTTGGCTCATTCCTCGGTTGCACGACCCCACTTATCTATTTGCATGTGTGTTTTCGTGTACCACATCTTGCTATTGGTCTACTTGTTGCATTTGCAAACTTGTGAATCTTTTCCAACATTATTGAAGCTCACTAACATTTGCATCAAATTTTGTGCCACCATCCTAACCAAGCTCGACCATAAGCTTTTACTTGTGTAGGTGTGAGAACTGACAAGAATTGGTACTGATTGTGCTATTTCCTTGTCCACATTGGAGTGATCATTGATCCATCTTCAACATGAGTCAAGGTACATTTGGTATAAGTTCTTCTCTTTCTCCCACTCACATATTTGTTTGGAACGACGGATAGGCCAAGTTCTTCTACCAACCCACTCTTCATCGAGCAAGACGACGACATGTCATCCTATGTCACCAAGAGCCACCTCTTTGGTGCACAACGAGCTTTGCATCAAGAGCAACAAGCAATGAGCGACCGCATCGATAACCTCGCCACCAACTTACGACTCTCCGAGCAACGAACAAGAGGCTACTTCGACAACAAGCTCGATGCTCACAAACAAGAGAACGATGCAAGAATGGACGAGATCCGTGCCTTGTTGGTGACCGCCATTCTACCACTTCTTCATATTCAAGACGGAGCCGCTCGAGTCGACACACCGACAACACCTTCTCTGGCTCAAGTACACCGACATCGAACACTCTACATCGAGTCGCGTGTCAAGACCGTCAATCATCTCGCAATCCTCTACACGACATTCATCCACAAGAGCAAGTCGACGAGCAAGCACATCGCCATCGTCAAGACCAAGTTCCTCTTGCACAAGCTCAAGAACGACAGTGTCAAGATCACCAAGAGGAAGAGCGAGCACGACAACATCAAGATGAACAAGACGCTGAGGCTCAACGTCTTCAACAACAACAACGTGAAGAACAAGCCCTTGAGGTGCAACATGCCCTTCAAGAATCAAGTCGAGCCATTGCCATCCGCAACCGAGATAGGCGCAATCAAGAGGAAGCGCTTCATGAAGAAATTCAAGAGAAAAACTACCAACCAAGAGTGCATCGTCAAGTCCCTCAAGCTCCTCCACAAGCTCGACAAGCTCCTCCACAACCTCAAGTTCAACAAGAGCAAGATGACTATGGAAATCCTCCACGCCAAGAGCAACATGATGTTGATAATCCTCCACGTCAAGGGCTTCATCATCACCCTCGACCCCAACACAATGAAGAACAACGCTACGGCAAGCTAAAGTTCACCATGCCCAAGTTCAATGGAAGCAATGAACCTGAAGAGTACCTATCATGGGCATTGAAGATCGACAATATCTTTCGTTTGCACAACTATGAGGAAGAGAAGAAGATCGCTATGGCATCACTTGAGTTCCAAGTCTATGTGCTCAGATGGTGGGAATAAGTCCTTGAGCAACGAGAAGCAAGAGGTGAAACCCCAATCACCACATGGGAGGAAATGAAAGATGTCATGCACGCACGCTTTGTGCCAACCTACTACAATCGCGATCTCTTCAAGAAGCTCCAACTACTCAAGCAAGGAACAAAGAGTGTTGAACAATACTACAAGGAAATGGAGATAGCCATGATAAGAGTCAATGTCATGGAAGATGATGAGAAAACTATGTCCCATTTCTTGAATGGCCTCAATCATCCCATCAAGAAGATTGCCGACTTCCAACCCTACTCAAACCTCATTGAGCTCGTGCATCAAGCTACCAAAGCGGAACGTCAAGTGCAAGACGACTTCAAATATGCCAAGTACTCGTCCAAGACCTACGACTTCTCCAACACCCAAGCTTCAATGACTCCAACAACTTCTACCTCAACCAAGCCATCTACAAGCAACGACGACAAGTCGAGTTACAAGAAAACTTCGACAACCTCAAGTCGTCATCCTTCTACTACAAGCAACTTAAAGCCGCGCGCTTCATCAGTTACTCCAACCGATGAGACCGTTAAGACAAGTTCTATCAAGTGTTTCACTTGCGGCGGCCAAGGTCACAAGTCGAGTGTACCAACAAGCGCACCATGATCCTCAACGACGAAGGAACCTATAACTCCATGAGTGAAGAGGAGATGGAAGCCCTTGAGCAAGTGGCCATGCATCGGCGCGTGAACGAAGATGAAGATGATCAAGTCTTTTGTGATGAGGATTCGAGCCCCGCTCTCGTTGTCTCCAAAGTCTTGACTCTTCAACATCAACAAGACAAAGACCAAAGATGCCACATCTTCCACACAAAGGCCAGCATCAATGGAAGGTCCGTCAAGGTCATCATCGATGGAGGAGTTGTCACAACTTGGCAAGTGAAGAACTATGCTCCAAGCTCCAATTACTCAAGATGAAGCACCCGCACCCCTACAAGGTCCAATGGCTAAGAGATTCCGAAACTATACAATTTGAGCATACGGTCAAAGTCTCCTTCAAAATTGAAGCATATGAAGACACTTTGGATTGTGATGTCATCCCGATGTCCGTTTGCCACCTCCTTCTTGGTTGACCATGGCAATTTGACTGCGGCATCATCCACAACGGGCATACCAATCACTATAGCATCAAGATGAAAGGCAAGGAATATGTGCTACGACCTATGTCTCCATGTCAAGTGATCGCCGACAAGCAAGCCACCCATCACGGAGAAAAGAGTGAGAGAGTGATCCACCCAAAAGAGAGTGAGAGCCACAAGCCAAAATTGAATGCCTCCACGATGAGCGACAAGAAAAACTTCATCCTATTTGCCACCAAAAGTGAGATGAGAGAAGTGTGTGAGAACCCATCACGTGTTATGCAGTATGTCCTTGTGCGCAAGGACGAGGCACGAAAAACTAACACCTCTCACGATCTACCTTTAGTGTTGTCTTATCTTTTGCACGAATTCCAAGATGTTTTCCCCGATGAGCTACCTCCGGGTCCACCTCCACTATGAGGCATTGAGCACCGAATCGACCTCATCTCTGGAGCACCTCTTCCTAACAAGGCTCCCTACCGCGTCAACCCCGAGGAAACAAAAGAGATCCAACGGCAAGTACAACAACTCATCGACAACGGTAAAGTACATGAAAGCTTGAGCCCTTGTGCTGTTCTGGTCGTACTTGTTCCAAAGAAATATGGTACTTATCGCATGGTTCCTAATTGCCATCCCATCAATGCTATCACCGTTAGATATCGTTACCCTATTCCACGCTTAGTTGATATGCTTGATGAGCTTAGAGGAGCCGCCATTTTCTCTAAGATTGATCTTAAGAGTGGATACTATCAAATACACATCCAAGAAGGTAATGAATGGAAAACCGCATTTAAGACCAAATTTGGCTTATATGAATGGCTAGTTATGCCAATGGGTTTATCCGAAGCACCCGGTACTTTCATGCGAGTTGCGCACTTTGTTCTTCGTCCCTATATTGGTGTATTTGTTGTGGTCTATTTTGATGATATTCTTGTCTTTAGCAAATCTCTCAAAGATCATGTCACCCATCTTAGAACCGTGTTGCAAACCGTTAGGAAAGAGCGCCTTTATGCTAATGTGGACAAATGCCTTTTTGGTGTTGATAAGCTTGTTTTCTTGGGTTTTGTTTTGTCTTCTAAGGGTGTTCATGTAGATGAATCTAAGATCAATGCTATTAAAACTTGGCCCCAACCAACAAACTTGCAACAAGTGCGTAGTTTTCTTGGTTTAGCCGGTTTCTATCGTCGCTTTGTGACGGATTTTAGCACCATTGCTTCACCTTTACATTCTTTGAGTAAGATAAATGCGCCTTTTGTTTGGGGACCGTCCCAAGATACGACATTTTAATGAGATTAAGAATTTGCTTACTCATGCTCCCCTGCTTGCATTACCCAACTTTAACAAACCTTTTGATATTCATTGTGATGCTAGTGGTGAAAGGATCGAGAAGAGGTGTCTAGAGGGGGGGGGGGTGATTAGACACTAAGTACCAAAAGTTGCAGTTTTTAACTCTTTAAGTTTAAGTGGAGTTTTGGCACAAGTTCAATACTCACAATACATAATAAGCAAGCATGCAAAGAGTATATGAGCAGCGGAAAGTAAAGCATGCAACTTGCAAGAATGTAAAGGGATGGGATTGGAGTGTGCAAACGCAATTGGAGACACAGATGTTTTTGTCGTGGTTCCGATAGGTGGTGCTATCGTACATCCATGTTGATGGAGACTTCAACCCACAAAGGGTAACGGCTGCGCGAGTCCACAGAGGGCTCCACCCATGAAGGGTCCATGAAGAAGCAACCTTGTCTATCCGACCATGGCCATCGCCCACGAAGGACTTGCCTCACTAGCGGTAGATCTTCATGAAGTAGGCGATCTCCTTGCCCTTACAAACCCCTTGGTTCAACTCCACAATCTTGATGGAGGCTCCCAAGTGACACCTAGCCAATCTAGGAGACACCACTCTCCAAGAAGTAACAAATGGTGTGTTGATGATGAACTCCTTGCTCTTGTGCTTCAAATGATAGTCTCCCCAACACTCAACTCTCTCTCACAGGATTTGGATTTGGTGGAAATAAGATTTGAGTGGAAAGCAACTCGGGGGAGGCTAGAGATCAAGATTCATATGGTAGGAATGGAATATCTTGGCCTCAACACAAGCGTAGGTGGTTCTCTCTTAGAAAATGTATGCTGGAAGTGTAGGCACGTTTTGCTGGCTCTCTCCATGAATGAAGAGTGGGTGGAGGGGTATATATAGCCTCCACACAAAATCTAACCGTTACACACAACTTACCAATCTCGGTGGGACCGAATTGATAAACTCGGTCGGACCGATTCAGCAAATTTAGTGACCGTTAGGATTTTTGGTGGGACCGACATGCAACTCGGTAGGACCGATATGGTTAGGGTTAGCGCATAACGTAATCTCCGTGAGACCGATTACACAAAATCGGTGAGACCGATTTTGGTAATAAGCTAACCAGAGAGTTGGTCAGGCAAACTCGATGAGACCGATTCGTTCATCTCGGTTGGACCGAAATGTTATGAAGAGGAACAGAGAGTTTGCATTGTAATCTCGGTAGTACCGATTACTCAAACTCGGTGAGACCGATCTGGGTAATGGACATACATAGAGAGATTACAACCCCATCTCGGTGAGACTTAGATCCCTATCGGTGAGACCGATTTGCCTAGGGTTTGTGGCAGTGGCTATGACATATGAACTCGGTGGCGCCGGATAGAAAGAATCGGTGGGGCCGAGTTGGACTTTTGGTTTAGGTCATATGTGGATGTGAGAAAGTAGTTGAGGGCTTTGGACAATATCACTAAGCACTTTAAGCAAAAAACTCATTAAGCAACACCTCATCCCTCCTTGATAGTATTGTCTTTTCCTATAGACTCAATGTGATCTTGGATCACTAAAATAGAAAATGTAGAGTCTTGTGCTTTGAGATTGAGCCAATCCTTTTGTCCTTAGCATCTTGTAGGGGTTCCACATCCTCTAGTCCATGCCACTTCATTGTTGAACTCATCTGAAACATACTAGGTAAAAGTGTTAGTCCAACAAGAGATATGTTGACATTAATTACTAAAACCACCCAGGGAGCACTTGTGCTTTCAAGTGGTCATGGCATAGGAGGTGTGTTAACGCAAGAGAAGCGCCCCATAGCATACTTTAGTGAGAAACTTTCCGGAGCGCAACTCAATTACCCCATCTATGACAAAGAGCTATATGCTTTAGTGCGAGTTTTGCGTGAATGGGAACATTATCTTTGCCCTCATGAATTTATCATTCATACCGATCATGAAACGCTTAAGTACTTAAATGGACAAACTAAGTTGAACAAGTGTCATGCAAAATGGAGTGAATTCATAGAGTCTTTTCCTTATGTCATGAAGTACATCAAAGGTAAGGAAAACATAGTGGCGGATGACCTTTCCCGCATATGCACGCTTGTCACCAGGGCCGGGCCGGTAAAATCCGGGGCCCTGTGTGAAACTAAAAAATGGGGCCCATCTCACTAGAAAAAATCAACTATCGAGCAATTATAATGTATATTTGATATAGTGTCTTACGTAATAAATTATGTTGTACTGAAACACAAGATTAAGATGAATAAAATAAAATTATAGTGATATGGCAGCAAATATCAATTGGAGATTATGCATCAATGTTTTGACAATTAAACGAACTATCTGACAGGACACAAGACTAGGTGAGATAATGTATTTGCAATACCAACACTAACGTACAATGTAACCTCACCATGCCTCTGCCTATACCTGTCGCTGTGTCGTCCGTCACAGCATCGCCGGATCTGAATGTCTTGATGGCAGGAGGCATGAGGATGTGCATGCGCCGTGTCACCTGCCCATGGATTCTCCATGCAATCGATGGAGCAGAACTGAACTACCCTTTGGTTACAAAAATCGAGTAGATCAACTTTTTTTTCTTGAGGGGATATCGAGACATCGAGAAGATCCGCATGCCCTAGCACCCTGGTGGCTGGGATCGCAATCGAGGGATCGAGCCATCCATCGAGCAGCGGCATGGGATGCTCGAACAGCGACCCGGTGGACTCACGCGCGAGGGGAGTCACGCGACAAAGGGCAGAGGCCCAGCTCTATGGACGACCCAACGCCTACCCTGAAAAAAATATGTACAAAGGCATACAAAAAGTTTGGGCCCCCCTAAACTGATGGGCCCTGTGCGGGCCGCACAGTATGTACAACTGTCGGCCCGGCCCTGCTTGTCACTAAACTTGAGTTGAATGTCTTTGTCTTTGAGCACATAAAAAACTTGTATGTGCATGATCCTACTTTTGCTATTCCTTATGCCAAGTGTTTGACGCATACTTCTTGGGAACGATATTACATCAAGGATGATTATCTTATGAGAGCTAACAAACTTTGCATTCCCGAGTCTTCTCTTCGTTTGCTCCTTTTGCAAGAGGCTCATGGAGGCGGACTCATGGGACATTTTGGAAGCAACAAGACATTCGCCACGCTCTCCAAGAACTACTTTTGGCCCAAGATGTTCCGCGATGTCTCGCGCTTCACCAACCGATGCTCTACATGTCGCAAAGCTTAGTCAAAAGCTCAATCCCATGGTTTTATATGCCTCTTCCTATTCCTTATCAACCTTGGGAAGACATTAGCATGAATTTTGTACTTGGTTTGCCTAGAACTCAAAATGGAAAGGATTTCGTGTTTGTTGTTGTGGACCGATTCTCTAAATTAAAATGGCTCATTTTATCCCGTGCAACAAGATAGACGATGCTTCACATATTGCAAATATCTTTTGTAGGGAAATCTTGCGTCTCCATGGAGTACCAAAGACAATTGTCTGGGACCGCGACGTCAAGTTCTTTAGTTACTTTTGGAAGACTCTATGCACCAAGCTCGGAATCAAGCTCTTGTTCTCTTCGGCATACCATCCACAAACCGACGGCCAAACAGAGGTGACAAACCGAACACTCTCCACTCTACTACGCGTGTTGATCAAGAGGAACATCAAGGAGTGGCAGGAGTGTCTACCCATCGCCGAGTACGCCTACAACCGCGCAAGACATAGGACTACCGACAAGTCCCCCTTCGAGGTCGTCTACGGCTTCAACCCGTTGTCCCCATTGGACATTCTACCTTTTCCACTACAAGAGCGCACCAACATGGACGTGAGTGTACGAGCAAGCTACCTCAAGAAGTTGCATGAAGATACAAGGCACACCATCGTGCGCCAAGTACAACGACTCGCGACCAAACTCAACACAAACAAGCAATCCATGATATTCAACATTGGAGATCTCGTGTGGCTACACCTTCGCAAGGACCGCTTCCCCGATGAACGCAAGTCCAAACTTCTACCTCGACCTGATGGACCCTTCAAGGTGCTAGCACGCTACAACAACAATGCTCACAAGATCGACCTCCCAAGCGACAAGTACAACATGAGAGACATCTTCAATATCAAGGACCTCTCGCCATACCATGGTGATGAAGCTTTCGATCCGAGGTCAGATCTTTCCCATGGGGGAGGAGATGATGCGGAGCATCCCACGATCATCCCCATGGACGTACCTACATCTCCCACGACTCCACTTGGACCTATGACAAGAGCTCGAGCAAAGGCTATCGAAGATAAGGTGAACTTGCTCCTCTCCGAACTACCCCTTTTTACACATGAGACATGGCTACTACCTCAAGCGGAAACACTATGTGTGATCAGGTACTTAGAAGGAGGCCACGTAACAGCTACATCCAATGGCCAAGACAGCAAGGACACCAAGTACGGGTGACAAGAAGAAGAGCTGCCATTGAAGCTACAGCCACCGGACGACCGGTCGGGACCGGACGTCCGGCACCTGAAGCCCAGCCTGCCCATGTCCCAGCCAACGCATGCTATAGCGAGCGGATGTACAACACGAACTAGATGACCGGCCACACCTCCCAGCGGGCGGACATCCGGCCTGCACTGGACGACCGACACCATCACCACCGAAGGGAAATTAGCGGAAGTCTGAAGTGACCGGACGTCCGGTACAACCATCACAGAACGGAAACAACGGAAGTGCGACGACTACCGGATTTCCGGACGCCCATGAGCCACCGGACGACCAGTCACTAGCGGACGTCCGTTGCCTGTGTGCACGCAGCTTCGGGCTAAAGCCCCTATACCCCTTCACTTCGTCCCCCATTTGTACTATGACTATAAATAGACCTCTCCCACCTCCTCGCTAAGGTTAGCATTGTGATAGCTCATATTTTGGGATAGAGCCTTGCTCATCCATCCTGATCTACTCCATCGCAAGGGACCGGCACCTCTTCGGAGAAGATCCACTTGGATTCAAGACCTCCTCTCGGAAAAGACCCTCTTCAAGACCTCCTCACAGAGAAGAACCGGTTACCCTATGTATCGTCCTTTGTTGGATTCGGATCTTGTACCCTTTTGTGTTTTGAGGATCTATCACATGTGTGACTATATTCTTGTTGGTTGAGTGTTTTCTCTTGTGTTTCCCTCGTGTTCCCCTCATTTCCCCTCTCGTGTTATTTGTGTTCTTGGTAGGATTCCGTCCAAACGTGAAAGATCGGGCGTCTAGGGTTCTACCCTACATCATGTGATGACAAAGTCATGGCAAACTGGTTCCCCATGGCTCTCAAGGACGGCACACACTCGTGGCTTCTGAACCTTCCGATGGGGTCAATCTCCTCGTGGGACGAGCTGCGGGGGCATTTCGTCGCCAACTTCCAAGGCACTCGCGACCGCGCTCCTTCCACGGGCGACTTGCGGCGCATCAAGCAGCAACCAGGGGAGACCTTGCACAAATACATCCAGCACTTCACCAACATTCACCTCAAGATCCCCAAGGTGTCGGACAAGGCCATCATCTTAGCATTCACCGATGGCGTCTGGGACATCAAGATGAAGGAGGAGCTCTCCATACACGAGGACATGTGCTCAGCTCCGGAGATGTTCAATATGGCGACCAAGTGTGCAGGGGTAGAAGAAGGTCGTATCTCGCTCCTCGAACTCCCAGAGGCCAACCCAGAAGACAAGAAGGCCAAGGCGAAGGACGTGAAGTGCAAGGGCCCGACAGTGCTCGCAGCCGAGCCCGAGATGAAGAGCGGTTGTGATCACCATGGGTCTTCCAAAGGCAACCGCCCGTTCTGTGTCTTCCACAACGTGCACAACCACAACACCAACGACTGCCAAGAGCTGAGGGACATTCCGTACGGACGCCTCGGCCACCGTCCTGAGTGCAATGATTGTGGCTACGACTTCGGAGAAGGCCGCAACGGAGGCCGCTGGGACAATCATGACCCCCGTCAAGGCTGGCGCGACCAGCCTCATGAGGACCGCTGGCAGGACCAGCCTCTCAATGGTCCTATGGCGGGACCAACCTCCTGAGGACCACCCTTAGGGCAACGCTAGCCTCCCTCCGCTGACACTTCCACCAAGAAGGAACGATGACCACCGCCAGGATGATGGGGCCGGTGCTTCCAAGAGCCTCGTGCTATCGCCTGCATCCTGGGAGGTGCTCATGCCCCCACCTCCCATCGCATCTTCAAGAAGTTTGCTCGTCAGGTGAACACGGCGCTCCCCAAGCTCGAGGCATCGTGCCCACTCAGGTGGTCCAAGTACTCCATCACCTTCGACTCTTGGGACCAGCTCAAGTGCGCGGACACTTCATGCGCGCTCCCGATGCTCTGTTCACCAACCATCAGCAACGTCCTCGTCATCGAGATACTCATCGATGGTGGCACGGGGCTCAATGTCCTCTCCGTCGATAAATTTGACAGGCTCCAGGTGCCATATGAACAACGCCCACCAAGCCATTCTTAGGCGTGACCGATGGCTCTATCCTCCCCATAGGGTAAATACGTCTCCCCATCACCTTTGACAAGTGCGACAACTACCGCACCGAGCTGATCGACTTCGACGTCGCTCATATTCGCCTTCCATACAACGCCATCCTCGGGTACCCGACCCTGGCCAAGTTCATGGCGGCGACTCATCATTGCTACAACATCCTCAAGATGCCAGGAAGCTGCAGCATCATCACGGTCGCCTGCGATGAGAAGGACGCGGTGTGCTCCCTCGAGCGTGCCTACCAGGCCGCGGTGGTAGAGAACTCAAATGGCAAGAGCATCACCCATCCTCCTGAGGTCATCCCCAAGAAGAAGAAGCAGCTCCTCCTCAGGGGCCCTTAGGAGGCTACGGTGCCCGATGATCGCGCTTCAAGCCTTGCGCCCTCTGCTGGGGCGCCTTTCCCTTTTGCATAGGAACGCGCGCCCGGTGCCCCCCTCAGGTTGGGCTCGGGGGTACTCTTCCGGAGGGCCTCTGACCTAGCCAGCGTCACGAGGGAGGCGTTTGGGCACCATGTGGAGGCATGCTTCAATGCGCACTTCCGAGAGCAAGGCACAGGGCGTGAAGCACCAAGCTCTCTGGAGTTCATCACCAGGGTAATCGTGAATCTTTAGGAGGCGCGGGCCATGCGCGGCAAGCACTGACCTGCGTCGATCAGTGCGGCTGCCGCCCAGGACATGACCGGCAAACTGCACGTCTGCGTCAACATCCTGGGCCTCAACAGGGCTGCTTCCCAGGAGCTCTTCTGGCCGTCCCGTGTTGGCCGGTGTGGAGGCCACCCCCATAGCTATGTTCGTATGCCGTTCGGCCTACCGGGCGCGGCTTAGCCGGAGTCTCGAGAGCCCCCAGGGAATCAGGAGCCTGCCGATCCATGAGGAGCAAATTCTACGGCGCACATCTCCGGATACTTCAACACTTCTACCCCAACTGTGCCAGGTAACTTTTTAGTTTGTTCAGTTGAGGGCACCCCTTGGGCTGCATTATCCTCAAGCTGTATGGGTCCGCCCTGCAGCATGTATCATTTTGCGCATCTATTAGAATTGTCCTTGCCTTATCATGATTATCTACGTCATTCCTGCTATCCCGTCATTTGTGGAGTCACCCCGCTCGGCCTCTGCGTGAGCTCACCCCCTCTCGCTCCTCCCATAACGGGGGCTGTTAGCACGGTGCCTGTGCTCGGGTCCGTCCCTGTAGTGCTGATAAATCAAAGAGACCGAGCTCTGGCTCACGGTCTGCCCCGCGCACGCCACCTCATCGGGTCCTCGGTGCCTTCACCCTTTCGCGGAAAGACCACTGGCAGGTCGGCAAGCCCCAGTGTATTCTATCCTTCCTTCAGCTAACCTACAGGGACCTCCAGGGCCAGGATGGCGGGTTGCGACCCCTCTGAGGCACCTTCGTGAGGCAAGCTACTCCTTTTTTCCATGCAATTCACTTGCACGTTAAGGGGGGGCCTGAGCTGGCCCTCGAGCCCTCACCCCTGGCCTTAACCACGGCACCGCGACCTGGCATACCAGCGGCGGCCGAGCCTTGCTCAAGGGCCGGGACCCGGGAACGTAGAGCACCCAGATGAGCGAGGAAGAAAGGGTCGGCGCGAGTCTTGCCTGGGAACGCCGCAACTGCTGGGGCGCAACCATGCGTCACACGAAGGCTGGCCTCGCAGCGTGAGGATAACTGCAGATTGTCGAGATAAGTCCCTGAAGATACGCAAAGTATGCACCTCACGTTTAGCGTTTCGCCCCTCGCGGTCTCGCTAGATCAAGGATGTTTCCCTTTCACTCTTTCGAGAGCCGCTTGCACGTCAAAGGGGACCTCCTGAGCATCGCGCCTTAGGAGCTCTTACCGGAGCTCGGGCCCCTCACCTCTTGGCCTTGACCACGGCACCGTGACCTGGCATACCAGCAACGGCTGAAGCCTACCTGGGGACTGGGTCCTACCGGCGTAAAGCACTAAGCTACCGCGAGAATAAAAGGGGGATCCTGTCGTAGTGAGGAACGCAAGCGCAACATTGATTGGAGAACAATATCCCTTAAGCAAAAGCATCACAGTTCTTACATACCCCCGAGGGGTTCGTCATGATCTCTTGCAGGGATGAAACAAAAGGAAGAATTCCTAAGGAGGCCGCGGCCTCGGCGTCCTCGGCGGCATCACCGGCAACACCGGGCTGACGCCGCTGCTGAGGTGCGGGCATAGCAGCTCGATGGCTCATAGCTGACATTGTCGCTCATGTCGTGTTCGGAGGAGGCGCTGCTGCTATCGGAGGAGTCAGGGACAAGGCCAAGGGCAAGTTTGCCTGTGTTCCTGTTGCCGCGGTCACCTCCCTCAGGGTAGCACTCCGGGCGCCGACCATCCTCGTCGAAGACCTTGGAGAGAAGCATCGATGCCCCGTGGTACTCAAAGTGGATGGCGTGGCCTCCCTCCGGGCGGCAAGCGCGGGAGATCATGCCCCACTCACGGGTCATGAAGACATCACCGGAGTCGACGACCTCAACTTCCGCTTCCGAAGCCTGGCCACAACATCCGTCATGCTGCAACCGCAGCTTGACGGGCCCCCTCGGCGGTATCTCCCCCGTGAAGGGCCTCAGGAGCCGAATCCATGTGCGCGGCGGCATAGCTGCCCATACTATGAACTCGTGGGCCGTGCCTTTGGCGTGGGTCCGTGAGTGAGGCAGCCCCGTGGCCGCCGCCTTCCCTCCTCCACGGCCCTGATCTTTGCGGCGCCGGTCGTTGTTGCCGTGTGCAGGGCCCTGCGCGCGAGATTATAGGGGGATCGGGAAACCCGGTGGAGCCCGTTCATGCCAAGGCCGTGTCATCATGGTCACCGCGGCGCCGCCCCGGGAGTGATCAGGCCTCTTCTTCGGCGGGAGCAGCTCGGGTTCAACTTGAGGGGCCTTCCCTTTCTCCGCGGCGGAGAACCTCCTGATTGGCACCATGGACGCTCTGGCAAGACCGCAGAGCGAGAAGATGGAGAAGCAAGCAGCGAGAAGACGAAGATGGGCTAGGGGCTCTGCTCCCTTCCCCCATTTATAGCTGAGGGGAGGCCAACCGCCGGCCTCCCACGATCTCGAGTAATGATGGTTTCTCTGCATGCGGCAGGCAGTTGACAAGTCGGACAGTTGCCGAGGCAGCATGGGGAAGCGGAGATGCCCACGACCCATTAAGCGCCACGCGTTGACTCGGTCCGTAGGCGATTGGGGCCCGCGGTGCTTCACACTTGCCCTTTGGCTTCGCCCCGATGCCAAGAGCGAGCACGCCTTGGGCCCGGGGGCTACTATCAGCGTTCTGGGAACCAGGGTACCCAGACTTGCCTACCTGCACCCCACGGTGTGGCTCCATCGACAGCCTAGTATGGGCCATCTTCAGCATCAACAAGTCAAGACCCTCTCGAGGCGGACGACGCCAAGACCTCCGGAAGGAGCGGCCTCCCCAGGCGGCCTCCTGAGGAGCGGAGATTCCTATGCAAGCACTCACCTCATGAGGCTGAGGCGACGCCAGCCATGACGACCAAGGCCAGGCGCACGTCAGCGGGCGCAGAGCGGCATGTTTCCTCTTTGGTGCTAAGGAGGCAAGCGCAGGTGCAGAGTCCCAAGGAATCAACCAAAGGTTACCGTTTGCATGCAACAAGACCAAGACCACCAGAATGGCAGGATGGATGTCATCATCGAGCCCAGCATGACGTTACGACCAGCAGCTTTGCAGGCGAAGACCACCATTCGTCAGGATAATATGTACTACTTGTCCCCCTAAAAATTGGCCATTGTGGGATCCCTTCCTGCCTATGTTTGGGGGAAGTGGACCGAGGCCACTATAAACATAGCCTAGCCACCACCATAGAAGGGATTGGACCCCCGGAAGTCGAACCCCCTGAGCTCATTTTTCCAACCACAGAGCAGACCCCACGAGGTTGTTCGCCCTTGTACTAGTTCATCCTCAGCCCCCGCGAGGCTAATCCACCACAAAGCAGGAGTAGCGTTTTACACCGCAAGGTGGTCTGAACCTGGGTAAACTGCCGTGTCCATTTCCTTTCCTGTTGATCGAGCTAGGCCGTGAGAGCAGCGAGCTGGCTGGCTGGAGAGGTTGAGTTCTTCACACACGCCCCAGAGTTCGAACCTTTCTTGGGTCCGCAGAGCCCTGAATCCGACAACTTCTGCTATGAATCCTAGTCATGATGATGCTAGTACCTTGCTTGATGATGACGTGCCATTAGGTGAATTTATTAATGAACAAATTGCTAGAGCTAAAGAGAATGAAATTATTGAAACTGATGAGATCACTTAAACTATTGAAGTACTTGATACTAAAAATCTTGAAACACCTGTTAGACCTAGCGCTCCTAGATATGATTTGCCTAAGGTACCTGAAGGTTATATTATGGATGAGGAGACAACTAGAGACCTTCTTGCTTGCAATGATAGACACGATCTAAAAAAATTACTATGCAAACAGAAAGAAAAATATTTGAATGCTAGAATGAAATGTGATTCTCAGTTTGCTACCTCACCTATCGTTGTTACTGATAGGGACTATGAATTCTCTGTCGACCCAGTGTTAATACTCTGGTTGAATCTGATCCTTTCCATGGTTATGAAACTGAAACTGTTGTGGCACATCTTGCTAAGTTAAATGATATAGCTACCCTTTTTGCTCATGATGAGAAAATTCGCTACTATTATATTCTCAAGTTATTGCTGTTCTCATTAAAGGGTGATGCTAAGATATGGTACAATACTCTTGCTCCTGGTTGTGTGTGTTGTCCCTATGATATGATTTACTACTTCTCTGAAAAATATTTTCCTACTCATAAGAAACAAGCTGCCTTACATGAAATATTTAACTTTGTGCAAATTGAAGAAGAGAGTCTCCCACAGGCTTGGGGGAGGCTTCTCCAATTGCTTAATGCTTTGTCTGATCATCCTCTTAAGAAAAATGAAATACTTGATATCTTCTATAATGGACTATCTGATGCTGCTAGGGATTTCCTAGATAGTTCTGCTAGTTGTGTTTTCAGGGAATGAACTGTTGAAAAGGCTGAGGAATTATTGAATAATATATTGAAAAATTATGATGATTGCACTCTTACTGGAACACCGCTGAGGGAGTGCTGGACTAAGGGATCCTCGGGGGTCCGGGCTATGTGATACGGGCCGGACTGATGGGCCATGAAGATACAAGATAGAAGAACCTTCGTCGTGTCCGGATGGGACTCTCCTTTGCGTGGACGGCAAGCTTGGTGTTTGGATCATGTATTTTCCTGTCTCTATAACCGACTCTGTACAACCCTAGACCCTTCCGATGTCTATATAAACTGGAGGGTTTAGTCCGTAGGGCAGGATCACAATCATACAGGCTAGACATCTAGCGTTTAGCCATTACGATCTCGAGGTAGATCAACTCTTGTAACCCCTATACTCATCAAAGTCAATCAAGCAGGAACTAGGGTATTACCTCCATTAAGAAGCCTCGAACCTGGGTAAACATCGTGTCCCCTGACTCCTTGTTACCTTCGATCCTTAGACGCTCAGTTCGGGACCCCCTACCCGAGATCTGCCGGTTTTGATACCGAAATTGGTGCTTTCATTGAGAGTTCCACTGTGTCATCACTAGAAGGCTCGATGGCTCCATCAACCATCCAAAACAATTCCGCCCTGAGGGAGACTTTCCTCCCTGGCCAAATCTTCGTATTCGGCGGCTTTGCACTGCGTGCCAACTCGATTGGTCATTCGGAGCAGATCGACAACTACACTCCTCGTCATTAGATCAGGTTTGGAAACCTAAGCTACGCCGCTGATATCCGGGGAGAATTGATCTTCCAAGGGTTCGCGACCTCAACCACTGTTCCGGCCTTAGATCCGGAGCACCTCATCAAGTCCGAAGACGGGAGCCTAGAACCCGCTGGACTCTCCGTAGCCATAGAGCTCAACTCCGAAGATACGGAGGGGATCGTTTTACCGTCATCCCGGAGTCACTCCGTACACCAACTCTGAACTATTGAGGTCTGGGTTATACGAGCTCGGCCAGGGAACTCCTATCCTGCTCCGCTCCACGGATTCTTGCTTCCCTGTCCATACCTCACCCTTAAACAAGGTTCTAGACTTAATGTGATCTATCGTCATTATAGAAGGATCACTGGCGTACTATGCCCAGCCCGCACTAGGGGCTGAGAGCAGGGAATTTTATGTCCCATCCACCACCCACTTCATAGCCATTGTCGAGGATTTAACCGACATGCTTGATTACGCCTCCGAAGACATCGACGGCATGGACGACAATGCCGGAGAAGAGCAAGGCCTGAACCCGCCGTTTACCGGGCGCTGGACGACCACTTCTTTGTATGACGTATACATGGTGGACACACCCCAAGAGAATAACACTGAGGATGGGAATATTCTAGAGGATGAACATGCTAAAGCACCTACGAAGCGTCGATGTCAGCTGCGCCGGTCAAAATTGCGTCGCAAAAAATACAATAATACTAGCACCAAAGACAATAACACCCCGGATAATGTCGAAGACCAAGAAGCCCCTGTCGAGCCAATATCCGAGCAGGATGAATGAGAAGAGGGGCAAGTCAACCCCGATGACCCTATCGGGGACAAGGGTTCGGAGGATAGTAACTACCTACCGACCTCCGAAGAGGACGAGAGCCTGGGCGATGAAGACTTCATCATACCAGAGGACCCCCTCGAATAAGAGCGCTTCAAGCGCCGACTCATGGCCACAGTAAGAAGCCTAAAAAAGAAGCGGTAGCAACTTCAAGCCGATCAGGATTTATTCAACGACAGATGGACTAATGTCCTGGCAGCCGAGGAATACGGCCTCGAGTGCCCAACTAAAAGTTACCCAAAGCGCAGGTTGCTCTCCCAATTCGATGGGGAGATCCCAGAGCCTATACCAACAACACGTAGCACGGCTGACGGACCTAACCGGCCACCTAGTGGTCGGGACAGAGCGGCAACCCAAGCCAGACACCAAACTGCACCACCTCACCCTAGAGGCAGAGAAACAGCAGCCGCAGGACGCACACGCGACCTACGACAGGACCTGTTCAATAGAGCCGGTCAAACAAGATCAATTTATGGATCACGAGGGCGTGCACCAGCGCGAGAAGACGACCATCAAGGCTGGCGCGATACACACAACCTCACACGGGCCAAAAACTGCATACGGACTCCATCCAAACTGCGCAGTGACGTCGCCCGACACAGAGGAGGCGCACACCCTCTATGCTTCACAAATGAAGTAATGGAGCACCAGTTCCCAAAAGGGTTTAAACCCGTAAACATCAAATCATACGATGGCACCACAGATCCCGCAGTATGGATTGAAGACTTTCTTCTCCATATCCACATGTCCCGCAGTGATGACCTCCATGCCATCAAGTACCTACCCCTAAAACTTAAGGGACCAGCACGGCATTGGCTGAACAACCTCCCAGAAAACTCTATTGGAAGTTGGGAAGACTTGGAGGACGCCTTTTGAGACAACTTCCAAGGTACCTATGTTCAGCCCTCGGATGCTGATGACCTTACTCACATAATCCAGCAACCCGGTGAATCAACCCGGAAACTCTGGACCATGTTTTTAATTAAAAAGAACCAGATTGTGGATTGTCCGGACGTCGAAGCCCTCGCGGCATTCAAACACAACGTCCGAAATGAGTGACTCGCCCGACACCTCAGACAAGAGAAACCGAAGTCCATGGCAGCCCTTACCGCACTTATGACCCGCTTTTGCGCGGGAGAAGATAGCTGGCTCGCTCGTAGAAGCAATAGCACCAGTGACCCAGGCACCTCTGAAGTCAGGGACGGCAATGGAAAACCACGACGCGACAAGCACAAGCATCGAAACAATACAGAAGACACGGTGGTGAACGCCGGATTGAGTGGCTCAAAATCCAGTCAGCGCAAGAAGCCATTCAAAGGATACAAAGATGGTCCATCTAGTTTGGACACGATACTTGATTGGAATTGCCAGATTCATGGCACCCCCAATAAACCTGCCAATCACACCATCAGAAATTGTTGGGTGTTTAAACAGGCCGACAAGCTCAACGCTGAACACAAGGGGAAAAGGCCGCCCAGCGAGGACGACGATGAAGAGCCTCGCCCACCGAACACAGGGGGCAGAAGCAATTTCCCCCCGAGGTCAAAACGGTGAATATGATCTATGTCACACACATCCCCAAACGGGAGCGCAAGCGTGCATTAAGGGACGTCTACGCCGTAGAGCCAATCACCCCAAAATTCAACCCATGGTCGGCTTGCCCGATCACCTTCGATCGAAAGGACCACCCGACCAGTATCCGTCATGGAGGATTTGCAGCTTTGGTCCTCGATACAATCATTGACGGATTCCATCTCACGCGAATCCTCATGGACGGCGACAGCAGCCTTAACCTGCTCTATCAGGACACAGTCTGCAAAATGGGCATTGATCCGTCAAGAATCAAGCCTACGAAAACTACCTTTAAAGGAGTAATACCGAGCGTAGAGGCCCGCTACTCGGGCTCCATAACGTTGGAAGTTGTCTTCGGCTCGCCCGACAACTTCCGAAGTGAAGACTTGATCTTCGATATCGTACCCTTCCGAAGTGACTATCACGCACTGCTCGAACAAACCGCTTTTGCTCGATTCAATGTGGTGCCGCACTATGCTTACTTAAAGCTCAAAATGCCCAGTCCATGCAGTGTTATAACAGTCAATGGAAATACGGAACGCTCCCTCCGCACAGAGGAGCACACCGCAACTCTAGCAGCCGAGGTACAGAGCGGCCACGTTAAGCCGCACACCTCGTCGGCCATTAAGCCGCCGGGCTTTATTAAAAGAGTCCGGTCAGTCTTGCAAGCTAGTGGCTCGGTACATCCAGAGCTAGACTAGCAGTCCCGCCTCCGTCAATCGCCGCGTACACCCGCGGAATTCATACCGCGCATGCATCATTACACACGGAAAATACCTTGGGCATCGGCAGATGCATAATACGGGAAGATCTATAGTACGGCTCGACCCTATATGCTCTTCCACCTTTTTTCTCTTACTTTTTTACCACATGTGCATTCGAGCCCATGTATCCTACGGACTTACAAGGACTCACTCCAAGCCCGGTTCCATACAGCAAATAGAAGATCATTTCCTTCAAGGAACCCCCCTCTATAGGACAAAAGCGGCGTAGACGTGCGGCAGGACATCCAAAGGACTCTTCAGACCAAACCTTATTTAAAAGGACCTGTACTGAGCTTTTCTCCTTGTTATTAGACCCCCGACATGTAAAATGATTTTGGTGCTTATAGTACCCTCTGTAAGATCATGTCTTGACGTATCAATCAGATCCTGTGACAATTTTTTTGGTATCAACTTTATTTATAAAGCTGTAGTCCATATCTCTAGTTGTCACACATACCTCGACACCCATTGCCAGGGGCTCTACAGGCTAGTTATGAGCCATTAAACGAAAGCCCGAACAGCTTTGTAGCAAACTTCGGCGTCTCGAGCTTGGCGGTATATGCATCGGCTCCGAATCATGTCTTCGGTCAATAGTTGGGTTGCCCGGCTCCTGTGTTTGCTACCTTACGTTCCGTTTGTTTGGCTAGGGTAGTAAAAGTAGAACTACTGTGATTGTGTTTCTGGTTCATCTGGTCAAGCACCTCAGTAGAGAAAGCCGAAAACTGACTGTCATGATGCGGCGAGAGCTGGTCAACCATTCGGCGACTTACTAAATCTTTAACGATTTTTCCGTTTTAAACGAAGGATGGTTTTTCCAGTCATACACGTAACGCATCCGCGTTCGGATAGTCACATATGTACCAGGGGCTATTTTTTAGCCCCATCATCAAACTCCTATGGCTAAGTGAGACCGGTAAAGCCGTATAGTCTGATTGCCTGGTTCGACGCACTGACACCTCCGTCATGGACCAAGTTGTTGGGTTAAGAGTGTTAATGTGCCATTCCGAACACCCCCGTAGCATCTATGTGGGGTCAAAGTCGACAACCGGAAAACTCTCAGGCATTAAAAAACGGCCGCACTGGAGGAAAGCAATTTTAGCTTATGGTGCAAATATATTACAAAGCCTTAATATCTATAATACACACGACCGAGTCGTTCGGATACATTCATTCGAATATGACGTCCTTTGAGCATTGACCCTCTATCAAACGAGCACCCTCTAGGACGTTGTTTAAATAACATTCTGGTATGCGGTGGTCTTGCCTTCGGGAGGACCCTCCACCACGACAACGGTGGCCTTCATCTTGGCCCAGTGCACCTTGACACGGGCGAAAGCCCTCTGTGCACCTTCTATGCACACCGACCGTTTGATGGCCTCAATGTGGGGCACGACATCGACGAGTAGCTGCACCAGGCCAAAATAAGAGCTTGGAACGGATTCAGCCGGCCACAACTGGAGTATAACCTCCTTCATGGCCGCCCCGGACATCTTGTGCAGCTCACTGCGCCATTTGGTCGTTCAGCAGCATCAAACGCTCTTGCGTCGCATATTGCGACCAGAACAACTTCTCTGTCGCATGCCCCCCTGGGCCTGGTAGAATTGCGCTGCGTCAGCAGTGCTCTTTGGTAGATCCACAAAGGAGTCTGGAGAACTCCAAAGCCGATTAAGTAAGGCATACCTCTGATCGCTAAACTTAGATTGTAAAAGAAAGGGCTTACCAGCTGCTATCTGTCTGGCCTGTCAGAGCTCCTCGCGGGCCGCACGGGATTCGGACCTCGCCTCTTGGGCGTCCTGAAGGGCTTTGGAGAGTTCTCGAATGCCTTCGCTTTATTCCCCTCCTCGAGGAGCTCGCACTTGCGAGTTGCATCCTTGAGCTCTTGCTCAATTTTAGATACACGCTCCTCGAAACTGCACCAGGAGGCCTATTCATCCTTCAAATTAGCAGCCAGTTTCTTAATGGTCGCATTGCTCACACTGGCCTGCTCCTTCACATGGGCAAGGTCACCCCTGAGGGTCTCAGCCTCAGTTCGCCATATGTAATTATGCATGAAGAAGCGCATGTGCTTCACTTATGCATTTGTAAACTAATTCAATGGAATATGGAGCACTCGATGCATACCTTGCGCTTCGTCGAGCCGCTTGTTAATCCGGATATTGTCCTCATCGACCAGTTGCAGTTTCCACTTCAGTTCGGAAACTTCGGCGGCCTGAGCGGTCGCCGCTAACAGAGAAGCCTGATGATTATCAAAAAGGCTAAATATGTTATTTACTGCAGGTACCTATAGACCCTCTGTTCGCCCTCCTTCGTTGGCCAACCAGAGTCTCAGGGGCTACTATCTATATATAGATGGATTTTTATGGAAATTGGCTAAAAGACATTCTATTGCATACCTCGAAGCCTGTTAGTAGGCATGTGAAGGCTTCATCCAGTCCGCTCTTAGCGGACTGAACTTTTTCAACCACCGTACCCATTAAGGTACGGTGCTCCTCCAAGACAGATGCACCTTGTAGTGCATCCATCAGCTTGTTCGACGCCTCTGTATTGGTAGAGGTCGCCGTCCCCCCTCCTGCAGAGGGGGCTGCCGATCCGATTCCGGGACCGTATGGGTCTCCGGAACAGTATCCGGCGGAGGGTCCGATGACCTAGGACCCCCATGGCCGGTCTCCATAGGGGTTGCGCCCCGCATGTCCTCGGCAACCTCCGATGCCGCATTAGTCATGCCCTGCACTTCTCCAGAGCCCGGAGAAACCCTTTGGGATGACACCTCAAGATCGTCCACCCTAGGAGATGACGAAGCCCGTGGAGGCGTCTCGCTCTCCATCTTGTCCGGCTAAAGATCTCCCGATGACGACGATCCTTGAGGAATGTCACGGGCCGGACTGTGATATGAAATTTGATATTATTCTCATAATCTGTAAAGGGGATTAGATGTGAACAAGGCATCTGAAAGTACTCACGATTTGTCAAGGGGTTTGGCGTGGGAGCGGTGCTTAGGAGCGGTCTCAGTGCCCGAATCCGAGTTATCAGAGAGGGATACCCTTCCCCTCTTGGACTCCCCCTCCTCCGTTTCTATGGAGGCTTCTCTCTTCTTCCCCTTGGGAGGAGGTTTCTCTGCTTCCTCCTCCTCCATCGCCTCCTCCTCATCATCTTCCCCGTCTTCGTCTTCCTCACCAGAGGAAGGAGCTTCGGTTCCTCCGGACACGACGCCCGTAGTCTCTTCGGATGGAGGTCACCTTGGTCCTCCTTGGTCTTCTTGTTCTTGCCCTTGTTCGTCGGTGCCTGATAGGGCACCGGGACTAGTATCTTCATTAACAGAGGATTGGCTGGGTTTTCGGGGAGCGGGGCCGGACACTTTATCCGTTCGGCCTACTTTAGCCAATCCTGTTCAGGAGATGGAATTTTCAGGACCCCTCCCTAAGTTTGACAAGCTAATGGTGTTCGGCAATATAATACTTACTGGGGATGCCGGATTGTTGCAGTCAAGGCCGATGTTGTCGAGTGTCTGTGGCCACGTCTTCTGCTTCTTAAAAATTAGCTTCGAGATCTTTTTGTGCGTAGTGCCATAAAAGTATTGCAGGTTCCGTACCCCCTTCGGATTGAACTCCCACATTTTGAGAGGCCATCATTGGCAAGGGAGCATTCGGCGGATGAGTATCACCTGAATCACATTAGCAAGAGTGATGTCCTTGTTTATCATGCTCATGACATGCTTCTGCAGCGCTGACACGTCGTCCGGGGACCCCCAATCTAGGCCCTTGTTGGTCCAGGACGCGAGCCGCAATGGTGGTTCGGATCTGAAGGCAGGAGCAGTGGCCCACTTGGTGCTGCGGGGTTCGGTGATATAGAACCACTGCTGCTGCCACACCTTAACGGTGTCTACAAATCTTCCTTTGGGCCAGGTAACCTTGTTTGGCTTGCTCACCATGTCGCCGCCGCACTCAACGTGTTGGACTTCAACCACCTTCGGCTTCACATTGAAAACCTTGAGCCATAAGTTGAAGTGTGGAGGGACGCGGAGAAATGCTTCGCACACGACGATAAACGCCGATATGTGGAGGAAGGAATTCGGGGCCAGATCATGGAAATCGAGTCCTCGGAGGAAGTGGGGGATAAAAACAACCCTTTCGCTGGGCTCCGGGGTGGGGATAATATTCCCTGGTGTTGGAAGCCTATGTTTTATCTCCGCTGTCAAGTACCTCGCCTCCCGTAGATCATGGATGTTCTTCTCCATTACGGAAAAGGCCATCCACTTTCCTTGAAAGCCAGATCCGTCCATTGCTGGAGAGGTTGGGGCGGAAGGAAAAGTTTGGAACTTGGACGCTGGAGCTCGGGGGATTAAAAGGCAGAGGAAGGAGAAGGCATGAGGTGAACATATGGCTCTTTAGTCCTCTTATAGAGGCAGCGAATATGAAGAACACCTGTTCCCAAGGGGACGTGTGAACGGCACGGTTGGATTACCCAAAACCCCTATTGATGAGAATCCCATAATAAGGGGACACAATCTCTGCTTTGACAAGACGTGTCACTGGCCGTACGTCGAAATACGAAACGAGGCTGTAAAACGGTTCAGAATAATAATAAGGCCAGAACATAACGTCTGGCCGAAAAAGTGGCCTGTGGACGTAACTTACTTTGAGTAATATTGCTTTTTTACAGCTTAGGGTTGTACATGCTAAACAAAGACAGACTCAGCTCTTGTGTGCGGAAAACTATGTCAGAGTATTCGGAAAAGGGGATCCCTCCTTGCAATGCCGAAGAAAGTTCGCGCGCCGGATACATCCTCATTGAAGCCTGGTTCAGGGGCTATTGAGGGAGTCCTGGACCAAGGGGTCCTCGGGCGTCTGGGCTATGTGATATGGGCCGGACTGATGGGCCATGAAGATACAAGATAGAAGATCCTTCCCCGTGTCCGGATGGGACTCTCCTTTGCGTGGATGACAAGCTTGGCATTCAGATCATGTACTTTCCTTCCTCTATAACCGACTCTGTACAACCCTAGACCCTTCCGGTGTCTATATAAACCGGAGGGTTTAGTCCGTAGGGCAGGATCACAATCATACAGGCTAGACATCTAGGTTTAGCCATTACGATCTCGAGGTAGATCAACTCTTGTAACCCCTATAATCATCAAAGTCAAACAATCAGGAAGTAGGGTATTAAATCCATTAAGAGGGCCCGAACCTGGGTAAACATCATGTCCCGTGCCTCGTTACCTTCGATCCTTAGACGCATAGTTCGGGACCCCCTACCCGAGATCTGCCGGTGTTGACACCGACAACCTCCTAAACCCACTCCAAAGAAGAGGGGTATCTTATATCTCAGTCCTGAAGATATGCAAGAGGCAAAGAAAAGTATGAAGGAAAAATGTATTAAAGTAGAGGGTGTTAAGAATTTACCACCTATTGAAGAAATACATGGACTTGACACAACACCACCAAAGGTGGTAGAGGTAAATTCTTTATTGAAATTTGATGAAAGTGATATCCCTTATAATAAACATCCTAGTCAATGCCTTTTTGAGTTTGACAACTACATTAGAAAACAAGATCACTTCAATGCCAATGTTACGAAACAGTTGAAATATAATTATGATATGGTTGCTTTCTAGAGTGACTTGTTATTCAGAATCTCCAATGATGTTAGAGCTGTAGGAAAACATGCCTTTATGGTTCAAACTCAACTAGAACAAGTTGAGAAATCTCAAAGAGAATTGCTTGATGAAATGAATAATAATATAAATGACTTTGTTGTTAGAGTAGCAACTAGAGGAGGTAAGATGACTCAGGAACAACTTTATCTTGAGGGACACCCTAAAAGAATTGAACAAGATTCACAAAGAATTAACAAGGATGCACCTAGTCCTTCTAAAAAGAAAAAGAAGAAGAAAAATGATAGGACTTTGCATACCTCTAGTGAACCTGAAATAGAAAAACCTCCTGAAGATAATAATAATGTTTCTATTTCTGATGCTGAAACTCAATGTGATAATGAACATTCACCTAGCGATAATGAAAAATATAATGATGATGCTCATGAAAACACTCACCCATACAATGATAAGGAACCAGATAGTGAAGTTGAAATAGAACCAGCTGTTGACCTTGATAACCCACAACCTAAAAATAAAAGATATGATAAAAGAGACTTTGTTGCTAGAAAATATGGTAAAGAAAGAGAACCATGGGTACAAGAACCCATGCCCTTTCCACCTAAACCAACTAAGAAAAAGGATGATGAAGAATTTGAGCGCTTTGCTGAAATGCTTAGGCCAGTCTTTTTGCGCAATCTCTTGATCGATATATTAAAGATGGCCCCTTATGCTAAATATATGAAAGACATCATCACTAATACAAGAAAAATACCTAAAGCTGAAATCTCCAGAATGCTTGCTAATTATTCTTTTAAGGATGGAGTACCTAAAAACTTGGAGATCCAGGAATACCAACTATACCTTGCTCTATGAAAAGAAATTATGTTAAAACTACTTTATGTCATTTAGGAGCTGGTGTTAGTGCTATGCCTTTCTCCTTATACAAAAGACTTGATTTAAATAAGCTCACACCTATTGAAATATCTTTGCAAATGGCTGATAAATCAACTTCCATACCTATCGGTATTTGGGAGGATGTGCCCGTTGTTGTTGCAAATGTTACTATCTTAACTGGCATTGTTATACTTGAGATGCCCGAGGACGACAACATGTCGATTATCCTTGGTAGACCCTTCTTGAATACTGCAGGGGCTGTTATTGATTACAATAAAAGCAAGGTCACTTTTTCCATATCAATGGTAATGAGCACACGGTGCACTTTCCGAAGAAACAATTCCAGGTGAATGGTATCAATGTTATTAAGAAATCTCCAACACTCACTATTGGAAGTTTTCAACTACCTCTACCTACAGCCAAAAAGAAATATGAAATGCTTATTGTTGGGAATATGCATATTCCCATTGAGGTAACATAGTGTTTTATGAAAGTCCTTTGGTTTCATGCTAATCAGAAGTGGTTGTTAATAAGACTTGATCAACCTTATTAATGGATCATTTTTAGAGGTGTGAAGTTGATTAATCTAGTAGGCACAACCTTCTATTCTTACGAACTTTGCTCTCTATCTTTCTTAGGTAAATAAAATAAAATGCCATGTTTTAATTGTTTTCTGAGTTTCCCGTGCAATAAAAAATGACCCAAAAATATAAGTTCTCTGAATGCCATGAAAATTTGATATGATTTTTTCTAAATATTTTTGATTTTTTAGTGCAAATAACATCAGAAGGGGGTGCACCCGGTGGGCACAACCAACCTGGGCGCGCCGTGATGGGTTGTGGTCCCCACATGGGCCCGCTCACTTGTCTCTTCATACCATTCCATCTCCTTCCTCCAGAAAAAATCACCATTGCTCCCTCTCTTGTGTTCTTGCTCTCAAACCTGCGGATTTCGATCTCTTTGCTCGAAGCTCTGTTTCTAAAATTGTTTTGGGGGATTGCTACTTGGTATGTGACTCGTCCATTGCTCCAATTAGTTTTTACTTTTGTGGATTATATTTTGAATAATTAGCTATTCTTGGTACTGCTGTAGATGAGCTTGCATGTTGAATTCTTAGAGTTCTAAGTAGTTTGAATGCTTAATATGGCCTCTCTGCATCCTGATGTGTAGCTGCTATCAATCTTGTGAAGTTTTCTTGACAAAAATTTTGTGGACTAATTTTTTCAAAATTTTGTTCATAGATATAAGATGAGTCTCTTTGGATGGAGTTTTTCGAGGAGGAGGTCCTCGAAGGCATCATCTAGTAATGGTTCGATTTGTCTGTCTTATGTTGAACCAAGTCCAAATTCAATACGGGATGCCGCTATCCAATCATGCTTATGGTCGTGCGATGATTTCATGGTGAGTGCAGGTATCAAAGAAGAATTTGAGAAATATGTTCACAATGCCGAGCTTAGTCCCTATATTGAAGATAAGTGCATCCAGCATCTCAGCCTCATGGAAACCTTTACTAAAGCATTTAAATTTCATCCTCGTGAGTCTAGAGTTTCATTTAAACTTTTTGACCGTCCATTTACTGTGCCTCTACATGCGTTTAGTGGTATTTGTAAAATTCTATTTTGGGGTTCATTAGACGAGCCACCAAGATCTGACTATGAGTCATTCTTGATCAATCTTTGTTACAGTGAGGATAGAGGAGTGATGCAAGGAAGAATAAAGAGCATTCATTTCCCAGCAATTCAACACTTTGCTCTGTTTATTGGCAAACATCGTAGGCAAGCAAGACTGTAGTACACTCTGTGCTCCAGACCTGAGCCTCATACACATTGCGCTCACTGATATTAAATGTTATAATCTTGGAGCGGTTGTTGCGCATAGATTGCAACATAACGCTGGTAGTGGATAATTTTATGGTGGGATTTATGCTTCGCATTTAGCAAAGGAGCTGGGTGTATCACCTTGGCCTAATGACCCTATCCTACCTACTCAGCACTTAGACTTTGATGCCATGAAACGCCATAAGTTTCTAAAGGGAAAAATTGTTAATTATACTTATAACTTGCAGTTCAGTAAAGAATCCATTGTGCATACCTTTTTGCCCGCGCCTGCTCTCTTTGATTTTCATAGCAAAGGAAGATATTATGTTTTTGATAGCGAGGCCCGTGCGCATAATGCAGAGGTTGTGGCTACTCGGCGGGCTGAGGAGGCTGCACCAAGAGCCTCCGTGAGCTATCACTCTGGTTATTATGCAGGCCTCGGACGGTGATTACCAAGCTAGGCCAAAGGCCTAAGCTTGGGGGAGTACATATTTCCACCGAGATTACATTCATGTTCACACATTTCATTCCAGTTGTCGGTGTCCACACTTTTGCATTGTATCATCCATGCTAGATTTAGTTTCTCACTTTCTTCTTGTGTATTTGAAAAACATTGAGAAAATAAAAAAATGTTTCTTGCTTCTTTTCGGTTTTTCTTTCTAGCCTAGTTAGTTGTAGTATTGAAAAGAAAACCCAAAAAGATTTCCTTGTTCTTCTTTTTGCTTGTTGGGAGCTCTCTGTGTCAATAGTTTTTCTTGTTTTTATTTTCCCTTTTTCTTTAATTTGCTTTCTTCAAGAAAAAACTGAAAACTCCAAAAATATTTTAGTGTGTTTCTCTGATTTTTTTTCTTTTTGTTGAGTCAAACCAAGGAGAAGACCATGATGAAAATGTTGAGTGGCTCTCATATGTGTTGATATTGATCTGACAAAGAGCCATATTACATTGTCTTCTCATTTTTGAATAAAATATTTGCAGATTACATCTTAGTCCACGACACTCTTGCACTATTATCATTTTCATATCATTCGGTCATGCAAGTGAAAGGAAATAATGATGATATTAGATGAACTGGTTGTGGCAGAGAGAAATGGGTATGAACTCAACTTGTTTTGTTTTGTAAATATGTTTAACCTAGTATCCATGATTTAGCATATTATGATCAAACATGTTTGCATTGACAACTAGAGATTATAGTTTCTCGTGCCATGCTTAAATAGCTAGGAGTGGATAATGATTTATCTTGAATGTCAACATTGCGTGAAAATGACTGTGATGTAGTGTGATGATTGGTATCCTCCTCTGAATGTTCGAGTGGCTTGACTTGGCACATGTTCATGCATGTAGCTGAATCAAAACCAACATAGCCTCTATGATATTTATGTTCATGGTGTTCATATCCTACTCATGCTAGTACTCAATGTTTATAATGCATAATGCATGTTCATGACCGTTTTCGCTCTCTAGTTGGCCGCTTCTCAACCTATTTACTGGCCTTTGCCTGTACTAAGCGGAAATACTGCTTGTGCATCAAAACCCCAAAACCCAAAGTAATTTCAGGGAGTCCACCATATCTACCTATATGTGGTATTACCCCGCCGTTCTAAGTAAATTTGCATGTGGCATCTCTAAAATTTCAAATGAACATATGTTTTTTGTGTGCCTGGATTGTTCATAGAGCGACAGGGGGTAGTCGGTATCTTCCATGCTAAGTGTCTTATTCTCATCATGAGTGTTTATTCACCCATCCTTGCACGTGAGGGGCGATAATAGGGATTTCTAGTCCCACAATCAAAAATACAAATAACTAAACAAAACCCCCCTAGGATTGTTATTGGTATGGACGATACCCGTGGATTCGGCTAG
The DNA here is from genome assembly GCF_002162155.2 of Triticum dicoccoides. NCBI lineage: Eukaryota > Viridiplantae > Streptophyta > Magnoliopsida > Poales > Poaceae > Triticum > Triticum dicoccoides. Next base: position 135,182,669 of record NC_041389.1, read on the forward strand.
CCGTGGAGTGTGTTTGTTGGTGGATGGGGAGTAAACCTTTACTTTTATCGCTTGGAAACCGCCACTAATGTGTTTAGCATGGAAGATATTGATAACTTTTGGTCATGATGTAATTTGGAAGGGTGCATTTCCCAAAATTGCATTTATCTCTGATTTAAATCTTCGAGCTCTGGCACCTCTGCAAATACCTACTTCCCTCTATGAAGGGATTATCTATTTACTTTTATGTTGAGTCATCACCTTCTCAAATAAGCGCCAGATCTGAGAGCACTATTGTCATCCTCATGCATTGTGTATAGTTAATGTTGGGTGCATCATGACTGGATCTTTTCTACCATGAATTACAATGTTTAGTCGCTGCTTGAACTTTGGAGGTGCTCTACATTTATGTTTTGCAGTCTCAGAAAGGGCTAGCGAGATACCACTATTGTCATATTATATCATGGTTGTTTTGACAAAGTGTTGTCATTTGAAATATCTTATTATTGCTCACTAGTTGATTATGCCATTAATATGGGTTGCTATAATTTTTAAGAGTTATTGTCGACATGGTTGGTCATAATCTTTGCTGAAAACCTGGGTGCTACTTAAGCTTATTTATGTAAATAAGAGCAAAAGAGTTCATAAGAGTTTTTCTTTTTCACTTTCAGTTTATCAACTGAATTGCTTGAGGACAAGCAAAGGTTTAAGCTTGGGGGAGTTGATATGTCTTTGTCGTATCTACTTTTCCTAATGCTTTTGCTCTTGTTTTGGACTCTAATTTGCATGATTTGGATGAAACTAACTCGGACTGACGCTGTTTTCAGCGGAACTACAAGGTGTTGTTTTTTTGCATAAATAAAAGTTCTCTGAATGGAATGAAACATTTTAGAGAATTTCTATACAATAAAAGAAAAATACTGGAACCAAGAACCACCGGAGGGGGCCCCTAGGTGAGCACAACCCACCAGGGCGCCCCCCTCCTGGACCGCCCAGGTGGGTTGTGCCCACCTGGTGGCCCCGTAGACCGTGACTCCGATGCTATAAAATCCTATTTTTCGAGAAAGAATTATCGCGTTTCATGAGACGGAGCCGCCGCCACCTCCCGTTCTTCATTGGAAGGCCAGATCTGGAGTCCATTTGGGGCTCCAGAGAGGGGGATCTTCGATCTTCGTCATCACCAACCCTTCTCCGTTGCCAATTCCATGATGCTTCCCATCGGGAGTGAGTAATTCCTTCGTAGGCTCATTGGTCGGTGAGGGAGTTGGATGAGATTCATCATGTAATCGAGTTATTTTTGTTAGTGCTTGATCCCTAGTATCCATTATGTTCTGAGATTGATGTTGCTATGACTTTCCTATGCTTAATGCTTGTCACTAGGGCCCGAGTGCCATGATTTTAGATCTGAACCGTTTATGTTTTCACCATTATATCTATATTCTAGGTCCAATCTTGCAAGTTATATGCACCTGCTATGTGTTAAGATCCATAAACCCCAGAGTGACCGTATTCGGGATACCTTCCAATGATGTTGTAGTTTGAGGAGTTCATGTATTCACTATGTGTTAATGCTTTGTTCTGGTTCTCTATTAAAAGGAGGCCTTAATATCCCTTAGTTTCCTTATGGACCCAGCTGCCACGGCGGGTAGGATAAAGGATGTCATGTAAGTTCTTTTCATAAGCTCGTATGACTATTTAGGGAATACATGCCTACATTATATTTATGAGTTGGAGCTAGTTTTGTACCGCCCTAGGTTATGACTGTTATATGATGAATATCATCCAACGAACCCACCAATCCAATGCCTACGAGTTTTCCACATATTGCTCTTGCTAAGTTACTGTTGCTATTGCTACTGTTTTACTAGCTACAAAATCATTGCTATCACAGTTACCGTTACTACTTATATCATCACTACTATCAAAACTATCATACTACTATGCTACTGATCACCTTGCTGCAGATATTTAATCTTCAGGTGTGGTTGAGTTGACAACTCAACTGCTAATACTTGCAAATATTCTTTGGCTCCCCTTGTGTCGAATCTATAAATTTGGGTTGAATACTCTACCCTCAAAAACGGTTTCGATCCCCTATACTTGTGGGTTATCAAGGGCGGCCGTGGCTCATTTGCTCCCTCCTCCCACCTCGTCAAGCCGAAGACGGAGCCGGGGCTCGTCGCCATGAAGAGCGAGCACGTTGACATGGCTGCCGCCGCCGAGGCTGCCCTCAAGTGGGCGCGTGAGGACTACATCCAGATGGAGATGGAGCGCCAGCGCCGCGCCCTCGAGGAGATCGTCGCTCGGTGCCACGACCGCGACGAGGGTGGCGTTTTCATCCTCGAGGACAACGACAATGACACACCGCCGCCAACCAAACCCGTCCGCCAAGGCGACCCAGGGCAGGTGAAAGCACAAGTGCTCCTGGGTAATTTTGGTAATTAATGTCAACATATTTCTTGTTGGACTAATGCTTTTAACTAGTGTATAAACAAGTTCAATAATGGCGTGGAAAGGACAAGAGGTTGTGGAACCCCTTCAAAATGCTAAGGAAACATATTGGCAAAAGATCAAGACTCTTCATTTCTATTTTAGTGATCCAAGATCACATTGAGTCCATAGGAAAGTCAATACTATTAAAAGGGGATGAGGTGTTTCTTAATGGCTTGCTTGCTTTTATTTCGGTCTCACCAAGTTATGCAATCAGTCTCACCGAGTTGGCTTGACATTCACTCTGTTGCTTATAGCTTCATGATACGTCTCCGTCGTATCTACTTTTCCAAACACTTTTTCCCTTGTTTTCGACTCTAACTTGTATGATTTGAACGGAATTAACCCGGCTGGCGCTGTTTTCAGCAGAATTGCCATGGTGTTGTTTATGTGCAGAAAATAAAAGTTCTCGGAATGACCTGAAACTCCACGGAACACCTTAGAAAAAACAATAAAAAATCCTCACAAAAGATGAAGACCAGGGGGCCCACACCCTGTTCATGAGGGTGGGGGGTGCCCCCCTGGGCGCGCCCCCCTACCTCGTGGGCCCCCTGGTGGCCCTCCGACGCCTACTCCAACTCCATATATTGGCTTTCGAGAGAAAAAAAATCAGAGAGAAGAAATCATCGCGTTTTACGATACGGAGCTGCCGCCAAGCCATAATCTCTCTCGGGAGGGCTGATCTGGAGTCCGTTCGGGGCTCCGGAGAGGGGGATTCGTCGCCGTGGTCATCATCAACCATCCTCCATCGCCAATTTCATGATGCTCACCGCCGTGCATGAGTAATTACATCATAGGCTTGCTGGACGGTGATGGGTTGGATGAGATTTATCATGTAATCGAGTTAGTTTTGTTAGGGTTTGATCCCTAGTATCCATTATGTTCTGAGATTGATGTTGCTATGACTTTGCTATGCTTAATGCTTATCACTAGGGCCCAAGTGCCATGATTTCAGATCTGAACCTATTATATTTTCATGAATATATGTGTGTTCTTGATCCTATCTTGCAAGTCTATAGTCACCTACTATGTGTTATGATCCGGCAACCCCGAAGTGACAATAATTGGGACCACTCCCGTTGATGACCATAGTTTGAGGAGTTCATGTATTCACTATGTGCTAATGCTTTGTTCCGGTTCTCTATTAAAAGGAGGCCTTAATATCCCTTAGTTTCCAATAGGACCCCGCTGCCATGGGAGCGTAGGACAAAGGATGTCATGCAAGTTCTTTTCCATAAGCACGTATGACTATATACGGAATACATGCCTACATTACATTGATGAACTGGAGCTAGTTCTGTGTCACCCTATGTTATGACTGTTACATGACGAACCACATCCGGCATAATTATCCATCGCTAATCCGGTGCCTACGAGTTTTCCATATACTGGTTCTTGCTTATTTACTTTCCGTTGCTACTGTTACAATCACTACAAAATACCAAAAACATTACTTTTGCTCTCTTTACTTTCGTTACCGTTACCACCACTATCATATTACTTTGCTACTAAACACTTTGCTGCATATACTAAGTTTCCAGGTGTGGTTGAATTGACAACTCAGCTGCTAATACTTGAGAATATTCTTTGGCTCCCCTTGTGTCGAATCAACAAATTTGGGTTGAATACTCTACCCTCGAAAACTGTTGCGATCCCCTATACTTGTGGGTTATCAAGACCTTTTTCTGGCGCCGTTGCCGGGGAGCATAGCTCTGTTCTTTGAGTCACTTGGGATTTATATCTGCTGGACACTATGAAGAACTTGAAAGATGATCGAACTACTATTTTGCCCTGAACTACGAGGGGAGGTAAGGAACTGCCATCTAGCTCTGCACTTGATTCTCCTTCTGTTATGAGTAAGTTTGCGACACCTAAACCTGCTTCTGCTATGAATTCTGATATGTCGCATGTTATTGATGATGCCACTTCTGCTATGCATGATACTTATGATGAAACTACTTCTATGCTTGATACTACTGTGCCCCTTGGTGAATTTCTTGATGAGTAAATTGCTAGGTCTAAAGAAAGAGAAATTATTGCACCTGAATGCGATGATGTCAGTGATGATGAAAATATGCCTGCTATTCCTGAGGGTTACCTTTTTGATGCAGAATCTTCTGCAGCTATTCTTGATTGCCAGGATAGATATGAACTTAAGAGGTTGCTAGTTAAATGGAGTAAAGAATCTTTTAGAGATAGAATGAAACCCGACCCTCCTTTTGCTACTTCACCTATCTGTGTTCCCGATAATGATTATTATGATTTTTCTGTTCATCCAGATATAATTACTTTGGTTGAATCTGATCCTTTTTATGGCTATGAATCTGAAACTGTTGTGGCACATCTTACTAAGTTAAATGATATAGCTGCCCTGTTTACTAATAATGAGAGATCGTGCTACCTTTATTTACTCAAAATATTTCCGTTCTCATTAAAGGGTGATGCTAAGATATGGTTTAATTCTCTTGATCCTGGTTGTGTGCAAAGTCCCCAGGATATGATTTATTACTTCTCTGCTAAATATTTCCCTGCTCATAAGAAACAAGCTGCTTTGAGGGAAATATACAACTTTGTGCAAATTGAAGAAGGGAGTCTCCCACAAGCTTGGGGGAGGCTTCTCAAGTTACTTAATGCTTTGCCTGATCATCCTCTTAAGAAACCTGAAATATTTGATATCTTTTATAATGGACTAACTAATGCTTCCAGAGATTACCTGGATAGTTGTGCCGGTTCTCTTTTCAGGGAAAGAACACCGGATGAAACTGAAATTCTATTGAATAATATGTTAGCAAATGAAAATAATTGGGCACCTCCTGAGCCACCTCCTGAGCCAGTTCTAGAGCCAATTACTGAGCCTATTCCTAAACCAACTCCGAAGAAGAGAGGTGTTCTATTTCTCAGTCCCGAAGATATGCAAGAGGCAAAGAAATCTATGAAAGAAAAAGGTATTAAAGCTGAAGATGTTAAGAATTTACCTCATATTGAAGAAATACATGGTCTTAATTTACCGTCTGTTGAAGAAGTAAATGATCTCAATTACTTATTTACTGAAGAACCTCCCGATATCCCGACACAGGTAGTAAAGGTAAATTCTCTCTATAGATATGATAAAGCTGAAGTCCCTCCTACTAAAATTGCTAGTCAGTGCTTGGATGAGTTTGATGACTTTATGTTTAAGCAAGATGACTTTAATGCTTATTTTGGTAGACAATTAAAACAGAATGCCTTTATGATTAAACGCTTGGGTGATTATATGGCTGATATTAGAGGTGAACTTAAACTTGTTAGCAAACATGCTTCTATGGTTACCACTCAAGTAGAACAAGTACTTAAAGCTCAGAAAGAAGCGCTTGATGAAATGAATAGTAAGAAAAATGATTATGCTGTTAGAGTGGCTACTAGAACTGGTAGAATGACTCAGGAACCTTTGTATCCTGAAGGCCACCCTAAGAGAATCGAGCAAGATTCTCAGAGAAATAATATTGATTTACCTAGTTCTTCTAAGAGGAAGAAAAAGAAAAATGATAGGACTTTGCAAACTCCTTGTGAACCTATTGCTGAACCACCTAAGAATCCAAATGACATCTCTATGTCTGATGCTGAAACACAATTAGGTGATGAACATGAACCTAGTGATAATGTTAATAATAATGTTCATGTTGATGCTCAACCTAGTAATGATAATGATGTAGAAGTTGAACCCGCTATTGATCTTGATAACCCACAATCAAAGAATCAACATTATGATAAAAGAGACTTCGTTGCTAGGAAACATGGTAAAGAAAGGGAACCATGGGTTCAGAAACCCATGCCTTTTCCTCCGAAACCATGCAAGAAAAAGGATGATGAGGATTTTGAGCGCTTTGCTGAAATGATTAGACCCATCTTTTTACGTATGCGATTAACTCATGTGCTCAAAACAAATCCTTATGCTAAGTATATGAAGGATATCATTACTAATAAAAGAAAAATACCTGAAGCTGAAATTTCCACCATGCTTGCTAATTATAATTTTAAGGGTGGAATACCAAAGAAACTTGGAGACCCCGGAGTACCTACTATACCATGCTCCATTAAGAGAAATTATGTTAAAACTGCTTTATGTGATCTTGCAGCCGGTGTCAGTGTTATGCCTCTCTCTTTATATCGTAGACTTGACTTGAATAAGTTGACACCTACTGAAATATCTTTGCAAATGGCTGATAAATCAACTGCTATACCTGTCGGTATTTGTGAGGATGTGCCTGTTGTGGTTGCAAACATTACTATTTTAACGGACTTTGTTATTCTTGATAGTCCCGAGGATGATAGTACGTCTATTATTCTTGGAAGACCTTTCCTCAATACTGCAGGGGCTGTTATTGATTGCACCAAAGGCAATGTCACTTTTCATGTTAATGGCAATGAGCACACGGTACATTTTCCGAGGAAACAACCTCAAGTTTATAGTATCAACTCTATTGGAAAAATTCCATCGATTATATTTGGAGGTTTTGAATTTCCTCTCCCTACTATCAAGAAAAAGTATGATATTCTTATTGTTGGGGATTTTCATATCCCCATTGAGGTAACTTAGTGTTATTCGAAATTTCTCCGATTCCGTGATTATTCAGAATGAGTTTGTTAACAAGACTTGATCAACCTTGTTAGTGGGTTCATTTTGCTGATCACGAGATGGATGAAACTAGAAGCACAACCTTCTATATCCTCTTTATATTTTCTGTTATTTAGTAGAAATAAAGTAAAATAGTATTTTTCTGTCTGTCTCTTGACTTATCCGTGCAATATTGTCACAGCCCCAGATCAGCCCTTGTTTGTTTTTGCTTTAGCATCCATGCAACATGTTTAAATTTTATGAAATTTGAAATGGGGATTGCTCAAACCCTAGCATTAAAGGAATTCACTAGGTTCATCCTAAAATACTTTCAAGTAAGTCCAAAGGGCTTTCAAAAATGTTCATGATTTTTGACAAAGGTGAAAAGCCTCTACCAAAAATGATGCCAATATTTTTGGGCCATTATGGATTTTTGAATAATCCATATTGTATTTGAATTGGGGCATTTAAATACTATTAATATTTTTAAATGCTCCAACAATTCTGGAAATAGTTAAGGGCCTCTGTAATAATTCATTTAATGGCCACAATTATTTGCAGGATTTATTAAAATGATTTGTGCTATAAACTAAATCAGAAACAAAACTACAGAAATAGAAAAGAGAAACAAAATAGAAAAAAAAAAGGGGGAAGAGAAACCTTACCTGGCGCCACCACCGGCCCAGCTCCCCCCCAGCCGGCCCAGCCCACCTCCTCCTCCTTTGTCCTCTACCTCCTCTGCCAGGAGGACGAACAGAGGCGAGGCGTGGCGCTCGCCGACGCTGCCTCGGCCACCTCCTGCTTTCCCCCTAGCCACCTCCTGCTTCCTCTCGTCGCCCTGGACCTCGTCCGCGACGCCACGCACCCCCCCAGGCCTCTCACTCTCTCCCGAGCTCTTCCCCCTCCTCTGTTTCTCTCTCCCTCTCGTGCCGAGCGCAGCCGTCGCCACCGACGCTGTTCGCCGCGGCCACCGGCCACCCCTCGCCTCGCCGATGCCTCCAGAAGAACCGCCGCGCCTTCTTCTTCGTCTCCACCAACTCACGTGACGCCGGGAGCCCTGCATCACCGCCCACGTCGCCGTTCCCCTCCTCGGCCACCGGAACTCGCCGCCGTTCGATTCGCCGCCGACAGGACGTCCCCGAGCCCACTTAGCGTCTCGTCCGACTCCCCGTGAGTTCCTCTTCTCCTCCCCTCAATTCCCGCACCTGATTTCGTCCCCTAGCTCCTTCTTCCACCACGGCCGAAGCTCGCCGCCGCCGTGCCTCGTCGCCATCGTGACCAGAGCCACTGGAGCTCCCACCTGAGTGCACCATCGTGCTCAGACCGTCTCCACAAGCCCGTAGCACGCCCCAGCTCGCCTTCCCGTGCCCCCTAGCTCTCGCTCGCGTCTCGCCCGAACTCCGGCCGCCGCCGCGAGCTCCGTTCCGACGAGCTCCGTCGCCCCACGACCTCCCACTCGGTTCTCTGGATGCGCGGGAGCAAGGGCCATCCCCTGGTGCCCTCAGCGCGCCAAACTGACGCCTCTAGCGCAAGTCCGGCGTGCCCCGCCGTGTTCTGTGGTCACCGGCGACTCATCGCCGGCGTATCTGACATGGCGTCGTCATTAGCGCTAATGACCCCACTAACTAACCCCCAGAGCCACTGACAGCCGGGCCCCACGGCCTAACTAACCGGCTAACTAAAATAGATTAAGTTTAATCTAATTGCAGTGACCCCACGCGTCGGCGTTGACCTCGCTGACGTGGCCTTTGACCGGCCCCACATGTCTGTGACTCCAGCCAGCACTGTGTCACTGACGTGTGGCCCCCACACGTCAGGTTTGACCTGAGCCAGCCCAGTTGACTGCTGACGTCACAGTGACGTGGTGCTGACGCCATAATTCATTTTCTGGAATTATTTTAATTCTAAATATTCAAGAAATTTCAGAAAATGCCTAAAACTTCTAAAAATCATAGAAAATTAACCGTAACTCCAAATTAAATAATTTATATATGAAAAATTATCAGAAAAATTCAAGGAATCCATCTGTACCATTTTCATGCATGTTAGAACAACTTATAGGTGCTGTTTAGCACAAATCAATTAAATGGCATTTGAATAATCACATATGGAGTTTGAATTTGAATCTTGTATTCAAACCAACTTCATTTAATCTGTTGCTAGTTGCATTAGCTCAAAACACATTCATTTTGCCATGTCATGATCATGCATCATATTGTGCATTGCATTGATTGTGTTTCCTTCTGTGTTGCCGTATTTGTCCCCTCTCGATAGACGTGATACCGATGATGTGATCGTTGACACTGATGAAGACTCAATGTTATCTTCAGAAGTGCCAGGCAAGCAAAACCCCCTTGTTCATTCCGATAAAATCCCACTCTCTCGCTCCTGCTCTCTTTTACTGCATTAGGACAACAACGACATATTTGTTACTTGCTGCGGTAGCTGAACCCCTTTATCCTTTGCATGACCTGTCATTGCCACAGTAAATAGATGAAACCCACTAGCATGAGTAGGAGTTGTTTGAGCCCTGTTGTGCCTACTCATTCATGTTTGTTTGTCATGCCTGCTACTGCTTAGAGTTGAGTCAGGTCTGATTCATCGGGGATGAATCAGAGGCGGGTGAACATGTCCTACTGTGTGTGAGCTAAGTGTGTGAACATGATTTGGTAAAAGGTGTCGGTGAGAGGCCATGTAGGAGTACATGGTGGGTTGTCTCATTGAAGCCGTCCTCAGGAACTGAGTTCTGTGTTTGTGATCCATGATTCAGCTACTACCATACATTGGGCCCTGAAATATGACCCCGCTCGACTTCTTATTCACCCTTGTCCTCTGTCCAGGAGTTGCAAGTAGTTTCTGGTGTTTGTAGTATGCTGGAGGCCGTGGACAGCGCTGACCGTAGGGGTGGGCTGTGATGCGGTAGGCACGTGGCATGGTGTACCGGGCGCCCGTTTGGTGTCTCGGGAACCCTGTTCACATCGTTTGGGGCTGTGAGCGAAACTCCGGCCGGATCTCCTCATGGATGGAACCCGAATAGGCGATAAACCTGGACTAGAGACTTGAGTGTTTAGGTAGGTCGTGGTCTACACCCACGTCGGCTTTCGCTTGAAGTCTGCCGAGCACATGTCGTGTGCAGACGCTAAGTGGTGGAAACATGTATGAAGAAGTACACCCCTGCAGGGTTAACATCATCTATTCGAATAGCCGTGTCCGCGGAAAAGGACTTCTGGGTTGCTTATATCAGTTCATAGACAAATGAAAGTGGATACTTTAAAATGCGCAAGATAAGCGTGAGTGCTATGGATGGCGTTCTCGTAGGGAGACGGGAGCGGATCCATAGTGGTGTATTGATATGGTGAATATGTGGACTCGTGTGCGCCACCTCAAAAGAGTCGCTTGCAGTCGTAGTTTAGGATAGCCACCGAGTCAAAGCTGGCTTGCTGCAGTTAAACCCCACCATCCCCTTTGTTGATAATGATGCATATGTAGATAGTTCTGATGTAAGTCTTGCTGGGTACATTTGTACTCACGTTTGCCTATTTATGTTTTTGCAGAGAGACTTCGGTCTCGCTAGTAGTTTCGCGTGGACTTCGACGTTTAGCTTGTTACCTCAGCTACGATCTTGTGCCCTCGGCAGGATCTGATAGATAGTCAGGCTTCTCGGCCTTTTTCATTTATAGATGTCTGTACCCAGACATGATAGCTTCCGCTTGTGCTTTGACTTGTATGCTCTGATTGTTGGGTCGTGAGACCCATGTTTGTAATATCTCGCTCCTCGGAGCCTATTTATTAAAATACTTGAGTTGTAGAGTCATGTTGTGATGCCATGTTGTATTTGCACATATCGAGCATATTGTGTGTATGTTATTGAAATGCTTGGTATGTGTGGGATCTGACAACCTAGTTGTTTATCCTTGGTAGCCTCTCTTACCGGGAAATGTCTCCTAGTGTTTCCACCGAGCCATGGTAGCTTGCTACTGCTCCGGGACACTTAGGCTGGCCGGCATGTGTCCTTCTTCGTTCCTGTGTCTGTCCCTTCGGGGAAATGTCACGTGATGAATACCGGAGTCCTGTTAGCCCGCTACAGCCCGGTTCACCGGAGTCCTGCTAGCCCAGTGCTACAGCCTGGATTCACTCGCTGATGACCGACACGTTCAATGCTGGGTCATGGATGCCTATCCCTGTAAGTCTGTGCCACTTTGGGTTTACGACTAGCCATGTCAGCCCGGGCTCCTTATCATATGGATGCTAGCGACACTGTCATATACGTGTGCCAAAAGGCGCAAAAGGTCCCGGGCAAAGGTAATGCGACACCCGTGGGGATACCGTGCGTGAGGCCGCAAAGTGATATGAGGTGTTACATGCTAGATCGATGTGGCATTGAGTCGGGGTCCTGACAGCGTTGGTATCAGAGCTTGACTGCCTGTAGGATTACCAAGCCAAACTGGTCGAAGTTGAGTCTAGAAATTCTTTAGTTATATAAGGGAATTGATTGTGGGATGGAACGTAAGGCTCTTTTTACTCCTTATACCTCATGCCCTTCTGATCTGAGTCATCTTAACTTTCCTGCGGGGATTAAGAACTAGGCTATCTCTTCTTTCTATTAGGATCACGTGTTACTAATCAGTAGACTTATAAGATTGTTGGATTTAAGTCTCAGTTCAGTTCCTACTACTTCCGTATGTTAATTGTTGATCTCGGAACCTTGATATTGTGCTTCTGAGTGGTTATGCCACCATTTTTGTGATTGTCTCAAATCTTTTTGAGCAATTATAGCCGTTATGCTGTCCGAGTCATCCCAGGTTTCTAAATAGTCCGATGCATTTGCAAATCCCTTCCTTCTGTTTCCGATGTTCCCATGGGCCAGATTTAACCACACTAATCGGTGTGTTGAGGTAATTATTGCCTCGACATATATGTTGGAATTATTATTATGACCCTAAGTGCTTAGGGGATCATCTAGTGGTCTAGCCATGATTTGTGTTCCCAGTGTGATGATTCTGGCCATCATTCTCGAAAGCATCCCGTGATGCCACTTAGTAGTAGGTATTCTACTCCTGGGTTGTGAACCCGAGATTCACTCTACCTACTTCATGTTGACAGTAATTGCTAGTGCCTTTAGGATATTAGTAACCTTTGCGATAGTCCTTGAAGTCCGTGGTATCTTCTTCTTCCAAATACCATGAACTACTTATGGCAGATGTTTATTGGATCAAAAAAAAAGATCACAATTAGAGTACTCTTGAGGAGATCTCCATTCATAAATCGTGACTCTGCCAGTCCTACCTCTCTGCATGGGTTATCTGGAAGAAATGTTGAATTCGTTCGACATGCCAAACCATGCATCCACAACTCAGAAAATCGTATGTTCCTTTGAGTTGTTCTCTTTAGTTGCATTCTGACCCTCGTCTATCAATTGATAGTCAAGAGTATGCGTGTGTTCGTTTATTGATGCCTATTACTCTTGTGGTCCGTCAAGCCATTCTATTCCGGAATGACTAGGAGAAACAAACTCCAGTACCTCTTCCATATCTAGGATTGGGTCAAAGTAGTTGTACTCTGCAGATCAAGTTGCTAACCCAACTTTTGTTCTGTTCTACCTTGGAGTATTACCATCTTTATATCAATAATTTCATGAGAATTGCACCACCTTTTGTGAATTCTTGACATAGTGATACTTCTCGCCATCCTTTTTCATTCCTCGGTTCCGTGTTGTCGCAACCGGAACGCCGACAAATGAATTGTGATGTGTGAAATCAATACTGCCAGCAACTCTGTTGCTTGGTAGTTAAAGGATAATAATTTCATTCTTAGTATGTTGGTTTTCGAATCATCCTTCTAAGACTGATCGTGCTACCTAGTCCTTATTTCGGTGCACCCTTCGATTGATGAGTTAGGATCTTGTCAAGTCCTCACTCATTTGATCATATCGTGTTGCCCTCAAAAGCAAGATTGTTCTCGAGCTTAGTAACATACCGGTGGTTCGTGACTTTCCAAATATCTTCTTGGAGGTGTTACCGGGTTGTCACCTGACCGCTATGTTGAGTTCGTGATCAAGTTGGTTTCTTGTGAACCACCTTCTCTCCAAGAATCGGTGTTAGATATCCCTGAGCTAGTTGGTTAAGCTAGACAACAACTTGGAGAGTTGGAAGATAAAAGCTTGCCTGACTTAGTTCGTTCCAAAGGGATATCCTTGTGTAGTGTGTGTTGAAGAAAGATGATATCTTCATCGATTGGTTCTTGTGATCAGTTGCTGGACCTATTGTCTTATCAATCCTTTGGTTTGAGTGTGGGCTATCGTCAAATCAAGTCGGAACCAACGATGCTCGTAATGTTGTCTTACTCGTGGTTGATCCCTCGAGCATACACCATTATATCCTTTGGGTCTGACCAATGCTATCACTTGTTCACTTAACTATGGAATTCCTTTTAAAAGGAAACCCAGATGAATTGTTGTTGTGCCCATTGACAACATCCTTGTCTTCTCCATAATTTTGCTGAACATTAAGCTAGTGTTGGAAACTTTTGAAAGCATTTGTTCATGCTAGCTCATGAAGCATATGTTTGGATGAAGGTAGTGACTTCCTTTAATTCATGTGCATCTGATGCAAGTGGCCGCCGTGGATTCGAGAAAGTCAATGTTGCTTTCTTTGGAATCATTCCAAATCAGTCATACGCACGTGCGAAGAATGCTGTGGTTTGAAGACTTGCAACCTTCAATCTATATGTATCCCTAGCACACCAAGCCACTGATTGATTTGTTCAAGGAGAAGGAGTTCCTTCATAAGAGCTAATCCGGACTTATGAAAGAACTTCGATGCCCTCGTTGATGGTTCCCCCTCCTGAACTCGGTAGTGTTTTATTATAAGACTACCACGTGGTCATGCTTGTCTGGGACAACGTGTTCACATGTTTGTAGCAGAACCAGCTCATGTTTTGGAGCTTACTATCGTAGTTCATTTCCCGAGAATCTCGCAACGTCATCTCGTCGATTTGTGTTGCAAACTTTCGTTTTTCTTCCTAGACTCGATGAGTCTGGAATATCCTGACACCAACCAGATCTGAATCTCAGGCAGATATGATGGTTGGAACATTTCCCCAAGAACTATAATATGGGTCTCCCGATAACCGGTAAGGTGGATGTCGCGGCCAACACACCCATCCGGTAGACCTATTATTATAGTATCTTGTTTGAGGAAGTTGGCCACCTCCCCATAGGGATTTCGTAGGGTTTACTCCCTAGTTGCCCCTATGGATTTCTGTGTTCCGAAGTCCGACCTTTACTTGATGTTCTAGATATCAAACCATATCTATGGGTGGATTACGCTAGCACATCAAGGAGAACATTAGAAGCGGAGTGCTAAATGTCTCTCGGTCGATCATCCAGATTTTATCTCCTTGGCCCCGCCAAGGGTGAAATCTGAGAAGGTGTTATCTTCCTTTGCATCTGCATCATTCATCATGGTAGCAAGTTGTGTTGCCAGGATCCTTGACACGGATATTGGTAGAATCTTGGTGATTGTGGAAATGCTCAAGTTCTTGAGAGCACGCACAAGCGCTACGTGTTATCCTCGGCACTAGCTGGGTTTGCTCTCAGTCCCCTCGGCAATGCTATGACCTATTCAAACAGTGAATTCACTCTCTGTTGTTGGGTTCTTCCCCAGTTACTAGAATCATTCCCAGCATTGGCATTTTGTTCCTAGCTTGCACCGCCAATGTGCCATTCTACCATGGGTCTCTTCCATTTCCGGTGATAAGCAAAATCATCCATTACGTTGTCTTCAACAAGGTAATCCACATCATCCAAGTCCGAGTATGCCATTCTACCGAACCCCTCCAAACGATCGCTCGAGATTTTCCTTTGGCTGGTATAAAGAGTTTCAATGATCTCTGAATCAAAGGTAATTCTTTTTGCCACTTAAGGGGATATCTCTACGAGTCACCTTCCCTAAGGTGTATCGTTATGGTATCATGGTAACTCAACTCCTCGTTACGTTGACAATCGATTACCACCTTCGTAAGCGTGAAATTGTGGTCTACCTAGTGAACCTTCGTCATCTGCTTCACTCCATTCCTATGGATGTGTGCTTCGCCTCTCAGCTCGAGAGATGTTGCTATGTCTCATTCCGTGAGTTAATCCTGAGTTGTTCGACCTTCGAGAAGAACCATTCTTTTAGGATCTTTCCTTTTCTCTCGTCGTCATGTTAGTTGGAGTTCTCAGAGCAAGACTTCGAGACAAAGATGGTGATCGAATCAACGCTTTGATAAAGTGCACCCTGGATCGTGAAGATTATACTAGTTGCATTTACCCTTCACCTTACCCTACGCTTGAATCTCGGGACGAGATTCTTGTTTAGTGGGGGTGAGTTGTCACATCCCTAGTTCTGGCCTGTCCTATGCTTGCTTCCATATGTGCATCATGTTTAAATTCAAATGAAATTTGAATTGAGGAATTTTCCAAGCCTCAGAAACCTCTAAAAATAACCAACAATTAAATCTTCTCAAATGTGTCCAAGAAAATGTTCCTGTTATCCTCTGGAAATATTGGCAAGAGGTAAAATCCAAACCAATATTTTTGGTGTCTCAGAAACATTTAAATTTGGGCATTTGAATTAAATCAATAATTATTTGAATTGGACTTATATCTACTGTTAAATAAATATAGGTCCAATAATTCTGAAAATATTTTTGTGGAGCATTGTTTTAATTCTTTTAGCTCCTAAAAATATTGTCAGAAGCAAAATAAATTGAATTGGTTTCAAAACCAAATTCAAAACAAACAGAACAAAAATAGAAAACAGTAAATAAAATAAAAAGAGTAGAAAGCCTACCTGGCGCTCACCTCGCAGCCTACCTGGCCCAGCTCCCCAGCCGGCCCAGCCCACCGCCGCCTCCCTTCCCTGTCGCCTTCCTCCGCTGCCAGGAGGACGGGCACGCGCCCGGCGCGCGCGGCCACGCACCCCGGCCACCTCCTCCCTGCTTCGGCCACCTCCTGCTTCCTCTCGTCGCCCTGGACCTCGTCCGCGACGCCACGCACCCCCCCAGGCCTCTCACTCTCTCCCGAGCTCTTCCCCCTCCTCTGTTTCTCTCTCCCTCTCGTGCCGAGCGCAGCCGTCGCCACCGACGCTGTTCGCCGCGGCCACCGGCCACCCCTCGCCTCGCCGATGCCTCCAGAAGAACCGCCGCGCCTTCTTCTTCGTCTCCACCAACTCACGTGACGCCGGGAGCCCTGCATCGCCGCCCACGTCGCCGTTCCCCTCCTCGGCCACCGGAACTCGCCGCCGTTCGATTCGCCGCCGACAGGACGTCCCCGAGCCCACTTAGCGTCTCGTCCGACTCCCCGTGAGTTCCTCTTCTCCTCCCCTCAATTCCCGCACCTGATTTCGTCCCCTAGCTCCTTCTTCCACCACGGCCGAAGCTCGCCGCCGCCGTGCCTCGTCGCCATCGTGACCAGAGCCACTGGAGCTCCCACCTGAGTGCACCATCGTGCTCAGACCGTCTCCACAAGCCCGTAGCACGCCCCAGCTCGCCTTCCCGTGCCCCCTAGCTCTCGCTCGTGTCTCGCCCGAACTCCGGCTGCCGCCGCGAGCTCCGTTCCGACGAGCTCCGTCGACCCCACGACCTCCCACTCGGTTCTCTGGATGCGCGGGAGCAAGGGCCATCCCCTGGTGCCCTCAGCGCGCCAAACTGACGCCTCTAGCGCAAGTCCGGCGTGCCCCGCCGTGTTCTGTGGTCACCGGCGACTCATCGCCGGCGTATCTGACGTGGCGTCGTCATTAGCGCTAATGACCCCACTAACTAACCCCCAGAGCCACTGACAGCCGGGCCCCACGGCCTAACTAACCGGCTAACTAAAATAGATTAAGTTTAATCTAATTGCAGTGACCCCACGCGTCGGCGTTGACCTCGCTGACGTGGCCTTTGACCGGCCCCACATGTCTGTGACTCCAGCCAGCACTGTGTCACTGACGTGTGGCCCCCACACGTCAGGTTTGACCTGAGCCAGCCCAGTTGACTGCTGACGTCACAGTGACGTGGTGCTGACGCCATAATTCATTTTCTGGAATTATTTTAATTCTAAATATTCAAGAAATTTCATAAAATGCCTAAAACTTCTAAAAATCATAGAAAATTAACCGTAACTCCAAATTAAATAATTTATATATGAAAAATTATCAGAAAAATTCAAGGAATCCATCTGTACCATTTTCATGCATGTTAGAACAACTTATAGGTGCTGTTTAGCACAAATCAATTAAATGGCATTTGAATAATCACATATGGAGTTTGAATTTGAATCTTGTATTCAAACCAACTTCATTTAATCTGTTGCTAGTTGCGTTAGCTCAAAACACATTCATTTTGCCATGTCATGATCATGCATCATATTGTGCATTGCATTGATTGTGTTTCCTTCTGTGTTGCCGGTATTTGTCCCCTCTCGATAGACGTGATACCGATGATGTGATCGTTGACACTGATGAAGACTCAATGTTATCTTCAGAAGTGCCAGGCAAGCAAAACCCCCTTGTTCATTCCGATAAAATCCCACTCTCTCGCTCCTGCTCTCTTTTACCGCATTAGGACAACAACGACATATTTGTTACTTGCTGCGGTAGCTGAACCCCTTTATCCTTTGCATGACCTGTCATTGCCACAGTAAATAGATGAAACCCACTAGCATGAGTAGGAGTTGTTTGAGCCCTGTTGTGCCTACTCATTCATGTTTGTTTGTCATGCCTGCTACTGCTTAGAGTTGAGTCAGGTCTGATTCATCGGGGATGAATCAGAGGCGGGTGAACATGTCCTACTGTGTGTGAGCTAAGTGTGTGAACACGATTTGGTAAAAGGTGTCGGTGAGAGGCCATGTAGGAGTACATGGTGGGTTGTCTCATTGCAGCCGTCCTCAGGAACTGAGTTCTGTGTTTGTGATCCATGATTCAGCTACTACCATACATTGGGCCCTGAAATATGACCCCGCTCGACTTCTTATTCACCCTAGTCCTCTGTCCAGGAGTTGCAAGTAGTTTCTGGTGTTTGTAGCTTACTGGAGGCCGTGGACAGCGCTGACCGTAGGGGTGGGCTGTGATGCGGTAGGTACGTGGCACGGTGTACCGGATGCCCGTTTGGTATCTCGGGAACCCTGTTCACATCGTTTGGGGCTGTGAGCGAAACTCCGGCCGGATCTCCTCATGGATGGAACCCGAATAGGCGATAAACCTGGACTAGAGACTTGAGTGTTTAGGTAGGTCGTGGTCTTCACCCACGTCGGCTTTCGCTTGAAGTCTGCCGAGCACATGTCGTGTGCAGACGCTAAGTGGTGGAAACATGTATGAAGAAGTACACCCCTGCAGGGTTAACATCATCTATTCGAATAGCCGTGTCCGCGGAAAAGGACTTCTGGGTTGCTTATATCAGTTCATAGACAAGTGAAAGTGGATACTTTAAAATGCGCAAGATAAGCGTGAGTGCTATGGATGGCGTTCTCGTAGGGAGACGGGAGCGGATCCATAGTGGTGTATTGATATGGTGAATATGTGGACTCGTGTGCGCCACCTCAAAAGAGTCGCTTGCAGTCGTAGTTTAGGATAGCCACCGAGTCAAAGCTGGCTTGCTGCAGTTAAACCCCACCATCCCCTTTGTTGATAATGATGCATATGTAGATAGTTCTGATGTAAGTCTTGCTGGGTACATTTGTACTCACGTTTGCCTATTTATGTTTTTGCAGAGAGACTTCGGTCTCGCTAGTAGTTTCGCGTGGACTTCGACGTTTAGCTTGTTACCTCAGCTACGATCTTGTGCCCTCGGCAGGATCTGATAGATAGTCAGGCTTCTCGGCCTGTTTCATTTATAGATGTCTGTACCCAGACATGATAGCTTCCGCTTGTGCTTTGACTTGTATGCTCTGATTGTTGGGTCATGAGACCCATGTTTGTAATATCTCGCTCCTCGGAGCCTATTGATTAAAATACTTGAGTTGTAGAGTCATGTTGTGATGCCATGTTGTATTTGCACATATCGAGCATATTGTGTGTATGTTATTGAAATGCTTGGTATGTGTGGGATCTGACAACCTAGTTGTTTATCCTTGGTAGCCTCTCTTACCGGGAAATGTCTCCTAGTGTTTCCACCGAGCCATGGTAGCTTGCTACTGCTCCGGGACACTTAGGCTGGCCGGCATGTGTCCTTCTTCGTTCCTGTGTCTGTCCCTTCGGGGAAATGTCACGCGATGAATACCGGAGTCCTGTTAGCCCGCTACAGCCCGGTTCACCGGAGTCCTGCTAGCCCAGTGCTACAGCCTGGATTCACTCACTGATGACCGACACGTTCAATGCTGGGTCATGGATGCCTGTCCCTGTAAGTCTGTGCCACTTTGGGTTTACGACTAGCCATGTCAGCCCGGGCTCCTTATCATATGGATGCTAGCGACACTGTCATATACGTGTGCCAAAAGGCGCAAACGGTCCCGGGCAAAGGTAATGCGACACCCGTGGGGATACCGTGCGTGAGGCCGCAAAGTGATATGAGGTGTTACATGCTAGATCGATGTGGCATTGAGTCGGGGTCCTGACAAATATAAAAAATATCCCGAAAATAAAAGTCCTCAGAATGCCATGCCAATTTAATATGATTTTTTCGGGAATATTTGAGAATTTACTATGCAAAA
>NC_041389.1:135202517-135208451 GCF_002162155.2 Triticum dicoccoides
CCTACCCCCTGGGCGCGCCCCCCTGCCTCGTGGGCCCACAGTGGCCCTCCTCCACTTATTCCTGCACCCATCTTCTTCCTCTGCCTCACACAAACACGAAAAACCAACTCAAGCACGAGTTCCAGCCCCTGTTGCTGTGATTTTCGATCTCCTTGCTCAAAGCACCTCTCGCAAAACTGCTAGGGGAGATTGTTCCTTGGTATGTGACTCCTCCATTGGTCCAATTAGTTTTTGTTCTAGTGCTTTATTCATTGCAAATTTGTGCTACATAGGTGACCATGTTCTTGAGCTTACATGTCAAATTTATATGGTTCCAAGTAGTTCCAATGCTTTATATAGGCTCTAGGCACTTGTGGGAGTTGTTACTATCAATTTTATTGAAGTTGGTTCACTTTTATTTGAAGTTACTAAAAATTTCAGATTGTTTCAGAAAATAATGAAGAAATTTTTGAGGGGCTCGTCGAGCCGAAGCTCTAAGGAAAAACAAAAGGAAGAAGAGCAGAAGCCCAAATTTAATTTGCCTCGCACCGCAGAGGTCCGGCCGTGTGAATGGCCTTCTGATGACTTTTTGAGGAGAGTCGGGATTTATGAGGATTTCTATTTATTGATTGAAAATGCTGGCCTCACCAATTTCCTCCACGACCAACGTCATCAGTATCTCTTACTCCCAAATACTTTTGTGCAAAACTTCTACTTTTTCCCTAAGAAATCACCTTCAACAGTAGAGTTCCATTTATATGACGTTGTTAAAGAGATGACATTAGCTGAATTCTGCGAGGTTTGCAGAATACCCTTTGAGGGCACCTTAGATGAACCCCACCGTAACGAAGTAGAAGCTTTTATTAACACCATCACTGTGGGAGAAACCAGGAAGGTTTCTGATGCAAGGATCACTAGCATACATTTTCCTGTTTTACGCTACTTTTCCTTATTTGGTAGTCGTTGCTTGATTGGACGCGGGAACTGTGGGAACCTTAGTATTCCTAATATTATTATTTTGCTCCATGGTTTATACCGCAATAACTCTGTTACTATGGGTGGAATTGTTGCTAGACGGTTAAGTCTGAACCATACTAAGGGACCCATCTTTGGAGGCATTTATGCTTCACGCCTAGCTGAACATTTTGAAATACCTATTTGGCATGAGGAGGAAGAAGAAACAGCGATGCCCCGTGTTTATTTAGATTATAAGAGTATGATAGCGCATGACTTTCTTGTTAAGAGTCGCGAAGGGGAGCTCAAATACAAATTATACTATGATAAACATCACCCTGAGACTATTACTTTGCCTGCTCCTTCTTTGTTTAACTTGTCTACAGAACCTCACATTGTTCCGTGGTCGGCTGTTCAAGCCTATCGGAATCCTGCACCAGCCCCGGAACCGGAGCCACAGGATGAGCCTCCACGACTATCTGTTTATTCTTGGGATCCAGAGGAGGCAGCCAGCCAGTGGCAGCTGGAGCCTTCTTCGTCATAGTATGACCCCAGCTTCACCTACAGGTATCCGCCAGGCTATCCCTGGCAATAGACCAACTTAGGCCAAAGGCCTAAGCTTGGGGGAGTATGTATTTCCCACCGACATTACATTCATGTTCACACACACACTCAGTGCTAGATGTCAGTGCTCATACTTTTTCACTGTAATATCCATGCTAGTTTAAATTTCTTTTTCCTGCTTTCTTCTTGTGTGTTTGTTAAACCTTAAGAAAAACCAAAAAAAAATTAGTTAGTTTACTTTCCATTCTTGTAGTAGAATTAAAAAGAAAACCCAAAAATATTTCCCGTTCTTCTTTTACTTGTTGGGAGCTTTCCCGTGTAAATAGTTTTTATTTTCTTTTCTTTCTTTTGGGGGTCGAGAAGACCATATTGAAAATGCTTAGTGGCTCTTATATGCATAATTGTTTATTTAACTTAGAGCCCATATTACTTGTCTTCTCTCTTGAGTTGAATGCTTGCAGATTCCAGCTTAGTCCAATGCACGTGCACTCTTATTATTATACACACCGTTCGGTCGTGCAAGTGAAAGGCAATAATGATGATATATGATGGACTTATTGGGATGAGAAAGGCTGGTATGAACTCGACCTCTCTTGTTTTTGTAAATATGATGATTCATCGTTCCTAGGTCAGCTATTATGAAGTAAACATATTTGCAATGACATTTAGAGATTATAGTTGCTTGTGCCATGCTTGATTAGCTATGAGTTATAATGGTTTACCTTGCGTGCCAACATGCTATTAGAATGATTATGATGTGGTATGATGGGATGGTATCCTCCTTTAAATGAATTGAGTGACTCGACTTGGCACATGTTCACACATGTAGCTGAATCAAATCAACCTAGCCTTCATGATATTTATGTTCATGGTGGATTATATCCAATTCATGCATGTATTCGGTGTAAATTAATTTTAATGCATGTTTACAACTGTTGTCGCTCTCTCAGTTGGTCGCTTCCCAGTCTTTTGCTAGCCTTCACATGTACTAAGCGGGAATACTGCTTGTGCATCCAAACTCCTTAAACCCCAAAGTTATTCCATATGAGTCCACTATACCTTCCTATATGCGGTATTTACCTGCCGTTCCAAGTAAATTTGTATGTGCCAAACTCTAAACCTTCAAACAAACATTCTGTTTTGCATGCTCGAATAGCTCATATTTCAACTAGAGCTGCCCTTATCTTCTGTGTTAAGCGGGTTATTCCCAAGAGCAGTGACTCCGCTCCTCATTCACGAGAAAATGGCTGGTATCCAGGATGCCCAGTCCCATGCTTTATGCAAACTAAATCAAAATAACTGCAAATAAAACTCCCCCTGGGACCTATTGAATGTTGGAGGCACTCGTTGTTTCGAGCAAGCCATGGATTGATGCTTGTGGAGGAGGGGGAGTATAAACTTTACCATTATGTTTGGGAACCACCTATAATCTGTTTAGCATGGAAGATATCGTCATCTTTTAGTTGTTATGTTGACAATGAGAGTATACCGCTCAAAATTTAATTTATCTCTATTTCAAAACCGAGCTCTGGCACCTCTACAAATCCCTGCCTCCCTCTGCGAAGGGCCTATCCATTTACTTTTATGTTGAGTCCTCACCCTTCTTATTAAAAGCACCCGCTGGAGAGCACACTGTCGTTTTCATTCATTATTATTGGTTTATATTGGGTATGACTTGACTGGATCTCTTTTACCATGAATTACAATGCTTAGTCAGTCCTTGATCTTTAAAGGTGCTCTGCATTTATGTTTTGCGGTCTCAGAAAGGGCTAGCGAGATACCATTTTGTTATATCATGTTATGATTATTTTGAGAAAGTGTTGTCATCCAAGTTTTATTATTATGGCTCGCTAGCTGATTATGCTATTGATATGAGTAATTGAGAGACCTACGTGTTATTGTGAGTATGGTTAGTTCATAATAATTGCTGAAACTTGAATGCTGGCTTTTCATGTTTACAACAACAAGAGCAAACAGAGTTTGTAAAAGTTTTTCTTTTTCTCTTTCAGTTTGTCAACTGAATTGCTTGAGGACAAGCAAGGGTTTAAGCTTGGGGGAGTTGATACGTCTCCGTCATATCTAATTTTCCAAACACTTTTGCCCTTGTTTTGGACTCTAACTTGTATGATTTGAATGGAACTAACCCGGACTGACGCTGTTTTCAGCAGAATTGCCATGGTGTTGTTTTATGTGCAGAAAATAAAAGTTCTCGGAATGACCTGAAACTCCACGGAACACCTTAGAAAAAACAATAAAAAATCCTCGCAAGAGATGAAGACCAGGGGGCCCACACCCTGCTCACGAGGGTGGGGGCGCGCCCCCTCCCCTGGGCGGGCCCCCTACCTCGTGGGCCCCCTGGTGGCCCTCCGACGCCAACTCCAACTCCATATATTGTCTTTCAGGGAGAAAAACACAGAGAGAAGAAATCATCGCGTTTTACGATATGAAGCTGCCGCCAAGCCCTAATCTCTCTTGGGAGGGCTGATCTGGAGTCCGTTCGGGGCTCCGTAGAGGGGGATTCGTTACCGTCGTCATCATCAACCATCCTCCATCGCCAATTTCATGATGCTCACCGCCGTGCGTGAGTAATTGCATCGTAGGTTTGCTGGACGGTGATGGGTTGGATGAGATTTATCATGTAATCGAGTTAGTTTTGTTAGGGTTTGATCCCAAGTATCCATTATGTTCTGAGATTGATGTTGCTATGACTTTGCTATGCTTAATGCTTGTCACTAGTGCCCGAGTGCCATGATTTCAGATCTGAACCTATTATGTTTTCATGAATATATGTGTGTTGTTGATCCTATCTTGCAAGTCTATAGTCACCTACTATGTGTTATGATCCGGCAACCCCGAAGTGACAATAATCGTGAGCACTCCCGGTGATGACCATAGTTTGAGGAGTTCATGTATTCACTATGTGCTAATGCTTTGTTCCGGTTCTCTATTAAAAGGAGGCCTTAATATCCCTTAGTTTCCAATAGGACCCCGCTGCCACGGGAGGGTAGGACAAAAGATGTCATGCAAGTTCTTTTCCATAAGCACGTATGACTATATACGGAATACATGCCTACATTACATTGATGAACTGGAGCTAGTTCTGTGTCACCCTATGTTATGACTGTTACATGACGAACCACATCCGGCATAATTATCCATCGCTAATCTGGTGCCTACGAGTTTTCCATATACTGGTTCTTGCTTATTTACTTTTCCGTTGCTACTGTTACAATCACTACAAAATACCAAAAACATTACTTTTGCTGTCTTTACTTTCGTTACCATTACCACCACTACCATATTACTTTGCTACTAAACACTTTGCTGCAGATACTATGTTTCCAGGTGTGGTTGAATTGACAACTCAGCTGCTAATACTTGAGAATATTCTTTGGCTCCCCTGAAGGAAATATGCCCTAGAGGCAATAATAAAGTTATTATTTATTTCCTCATATCATGATAAATGTTTATTATTCATGCTAGAATTGTATTAACCGGAAATATGATACATGTGTGAATACATAGACAAACATAGTGTCACTAGTATGCCTCTACTTGAACTAGCTCATTGATCAAAGATGGTTATGTTTCCTAACCATAGGCATGTGTTGTCATTTGATTAATGGGATCACATCATTAGGAGAATGATGTGATTGACTTGACCCATTCCGTTAGCTTAGCACTTGATCATTTAGTATGTTGCTATTGCTTTCTTCATGACTTATACAAAGTTCCTGCAACTATGAGATTGTGCAACTCCCATTTACCGGAGGAACACTTTGTGTGCTACCAAACATCACAACGTAACTGGGTGATTATAAAGGTGCTCTACAGGTGTCTCCAAAGGTGCATGTTGAGTTGGCATAATTCGAGATTAGGTTTTGTCACTCCGATTGTCGGAGAGGTATCTCTGGGCCTTCTCGGTAATACTCATCACCTAAGCCTTGCAAGCATTGTAACTAATGAGTTAGTTATGAAATGATGTATTACGGAATGAGTAAAGAGACTTGCCGGTAACGGGATTGAACTAGGTATTGGATACCGACGATCGAATCTTGGGCAAGTAACATACCGATGACAAAGGGAACAACGTATGTTGTTATGCGGTTTGACCGATAAAGATCTTCGTAGAATATGTAGGAACCAATATGAACATCTAGGTTCCACTATTGGTTATTGACCGAGAATAGTTCTAGGTCATGCCTACATAGTTCTCGAACCCGTAGGGTCCGCACACTTAACGTTACGATGACAGTTTTATTATGAGTTTATAAGTTTTGATGTACCGAAGGTTGTTCGGAGTCCCGGGTGTGATCACGGACATGACGAGGAGTCTCGAAATGGTCGAGACATAAAGATTGATATATTGGATGACTATATTCGGACACCGGAAGTGTTCTGGATGTTTTCGGAGAAAAACCAGAGTGCCGGAGGGTT
>NC_041389.1:135208694-135219040 GCF_002162155.2 Triticum dicoccoides
AAGGGGGGGGGGGGCGGCACCCCCTTGCCTTTCCCCTCTCCCACTCCTTCCTTCCCCCTCCTTCTTGGAATAGGAAAGGGAGGGGGCAAACCTACTTGGAGTAGGTTTCCCCCTCCTAGGGCGCGCCTCCCCCTTGGTCGCCCCCCTCCTCCTCTCCTCCTTTATATACGGGGGAGGGAGGCACCCCATAGACACACAAGTTGATCTATGGATCGTTCCTTAGCCGTGTGCGGTGCCCCCCTCCACCATAATCCACCTCAGTCATATCGTCGCGGAGTTTAGGCGAAGCCCTGCGCCGATAGAACATCATCATCGTCACCATGCCGTTGTGCTGACGGAACTCATCCCCGACGCTTCGCTGGATTGGAGTCCGGGGGATGTCATCGAGCTGGACGTCTACTGAACACGGAGGTGTCGTACGTTCGGTGCTTGGATCGGTCGAGTCGTGAAGACGTACGACTACATCAACCGCGTTGTCATAACGCTTCCGCTTGACGGTCTACGAGGGTACGTAGACGACACTCTCCCCTCTTGTTGCTATGCCATCACCATGATCTTGCGTGTGCGTAGGAAATTTTTTGAAATTACTACGTTCCCCAACAGTGGCATCGGAGCCTAGGTTTTATGCGTTGATGTTATATGCACGAGTAGAACACAAGTGAGTTGTGGGCGATACAAGTCATACTGCTTACCATCATGTCATACTTTGGTTCGGCGGTATTGTTGGATGAAGCGGCCCGGACCGACATTACGCGTACGCTTACGCGAGACTGGTTTTACCGCCATGCTTTGCACACAGGTGACTAGCGGGTGTCAGTTTCTCCAACTTTAGTTGAACCGAGTGTGGCTATGCCCGGTCCTTGCGAAGGTTAAAACAACACCAACTTGACAAACTATCGTTGTGGTTTTTGATGCGTAGGTAAGAACGGTTCTTGCTCAGCCCGTAGCAGCCACGTAAAACTTGCAACAACAAAGTAGAGGACGTCTAACTTGTTTTTGCAGGGCATGTTGGGATGTGATATGGCCAAGACGTGATGCTATATTTTATTGTATGAGATGATCATGTTTTGTAACCGAAGTTATCGGCAACTGGCAGGAGCCATATGGTTGTCGCTTTATCACTAAGCGGTAGCGATAGTCATAGAAGCAATAGATGGCGTAAACGACAACGATGCTACAATGGAGATCAAGGTGTCGCGCCGGTGACGATGGTGATCACGTTGGTGCTTCGGAGATGGAGATCACAAGCACAAGATGATGATGGCCATATCATATCACTTATATTGATTGCATGTGATGTTTATCCTTTATGCATCTTATCTTGCTTTGATTGACGGTAGCATTTTAAGATGATCTCTCACTAAAAATTATCAAGAAGTGTTCTCCCTGAGTATGCACCTTTGCCAAAGTTCGTCGTGCCCAGACACCACGTGATGATCGGGTGTGATAAGCTCTACGTCCATCTACAACGGGTGCAAGCGAGTTTTGCACACGCAAAATACTCAGGTTAAACTTGACGAGCCTAGCATATGCAGATATGGCCTCAGAACACGGAGACCGAAAGGTCGAGCGTGAATCATATAGTAGATATGATCAACATAGAGATGTTCACCATTGAAAACTACTCCATCTCACGTGATGATCGGTTATGGTTTAGTTGATTTGGATCACGTGATCACTTAGATGACTAGAGAGATGTCTGTCTAAGTGGGAGTTCTTAAATAATATGATTAATTGAACTTAAATTTATCATGAACTTAGTACCTGATAGTATTTTGCTTGTCTATGTTTGTTGTAGATAGATGGCTCGTGCTGTTGTTCCGTTGAATTTTAATGCGTTCCTTGAGAAAGCAAAGTTGAAAGATGATGGTAGCAATTACACAGACTGGGTCCGTAACTTGAGGATTATCCTCATTGCTGCATAGAAGAATTACGTCCTGGAAGCACCGCTGGGTGCCAGGCCTGCTGCAGGAGCAACACCAGATGTTGTGAACGTCTGGCAGAGCAAAGCTGATGAATACTCTATAGTTCAGTGTGCCATGCTTTACGGCTTAGAACCGGGTCTTCAACGACGTTTTGAACGTCATGGAGCATATGAGATGTTCCAGGAGTTGAAGTTAATATTTCAAGCAAATGCCCGGATTGAGAGATATAAAGTCTCCAATAAGTTCTACAGCTGCAAGATGGAGGAGAATAGTTCTGTCAGTGAGCATATACTCAAAATGTCTGGGTATAATAATCACTTGATTCAACTGGGAGTTAATCTTCCGGATGATAGCGTCATTGACAGAATTCTCCAATCACTGCCACCAAGCTACAAGAGCTTTGTGATGAACTATAATATGCAAGGGATGAACAAGACAATTCCCGAGCTCTTCGCAATGCTAAAGGCTGCGGAGGTAGAAATCAAGAAGGATCATCAAGTGTTGATGGTCAACAAGACCACTAGTTTCAAGAAAAAGGGCAAAGGGAAGAAGAAGGGGAACTTCAAGAAGAACAGCAAGCAAGTTGCTGCTCAAGAGAAGAAACCCAAGTCTGGACTGAAGCCTGAAACTGAGTGCTTCTACTGCAAGCAGACTGGTCACTGGAAGCGGAACTGCCCCAAGTATTTGGCGGATAAGAAGGATGGCAAAGTGAACAAAGGTATATGTGATATACATGTTATTGATGTGTACCTAACTAGAGCTTGTAGTAGCACCTGGGTATTTGATACTGGTTCTATTGCTAATATTTGCAACTCGAAACAGGGACTACGGAATAAGCGAGCACTGGCCAAGGACGAGGTGACGATGCGCGTGGGAAATGGTTCCAAAGTCGATGTGATCGTGGTCGGCACGCTACCTCTACATCTACCTTCGGGATTAGTTTTAGACCTGAATAATTGTTATTTGGTGCCAGTGTTAAGCATGAACATTATATCTGGATCTTGTTTGATGCGACACGGTTATTCATTTAAATCAGAGAATAATGGTTGTTCTATTTATATGAGTAATATCTTTTATGGTCATGCACCCTTGAAGAGTGGTCTATTTTTATTGAATCTCGATAGTAGTAATACACATATTCATAACGTTGAAGCCAAAAGATGCAGAGTTGATAATGATAGTGCAACTTATTTGTGGCACTGCCGTTTAAGTCATATCGGTGTAAAGCGCGTGAAGAAACTCCATACTAATGGACTTTTGGAGTCACTTGATTATGAATCACTTGGTACTTGTGAACCGTGCCTCATGGGCAAGATGACTAAAACACCGTTCTCCGGTATTATGGAGAGAGCAACAGATTTGTTGGAAATCATACATACAGATGTATGTGGTGCGATGAATGTTGAAGCTCGTGGTGGATATCGTTATTTTCTCACCTTCACAGATGATTTGAGCAGATATGGGTATATCTACTTAATGAAGCACAAGTCTGAAACATTTGAAAAGTTCAAAGAATTTCAGAGTGAAGTGGAAAATCATCGTACCAAGAAAATAAAGTTTCTACGATCTGATCGTGGAGGAGAATATTTGAGTTACGAGTTTGGTTTACATTTGAAACAATGCGGAATAGTTTCGCAACTCACGCCACCTGGAACACCACAAAGAAATGGTGTGTCCGAACGTCGTAATCTTACTTTACTAGATATGGTACGATCTATGATGTCTCTTACTGATTTACCGCTATCATTTTGGGGTTATGCTTTAGAGACGGCTGCATTCACATTAAATAGGGCACCATCTAATTCGGTTGAGACGACGCCTTATGAACTGTGGTTTGGCAAGAAACCAAAGTTGTCGTTTCTTAAAGTTTGGAGCTGCGATGCTTATGTGAAGAAACTTCAACCAGATAAGCTCGAACCCAAATCGGAGAAATGTGTCTTCATAGGATACCCAAAAGAGACTATTGGGTACACCTTCTATCACAGATCCGAAGGCAAGACATTCGTTGCTAAGCATGGATCCTTTCTAGAGAAGGAGTTTCTCTGGAAAGAAGTGAGTGGGAGGAAAGTAGAACTTGATGAGGTAAAGGTACCTGCTCCCTTATTGGAAAGTAGTTCATCACAGAAATCAGTTCCTGTGACAAATACACCAATTAGTGAGGAAGCTAATGATATTGATCATGAAACTTCAGATCAAGTGTCTACTGAACCTCGTAGGTCTACCAGAGTAAGATCCGCACCAGAGTGGTACGGTAATCCTGTTCTGGAAGTCATGTTACTTGACCATGATGAACCTACGAACTATGAGGAAGCGATGATGAGCCCAGATTTCGCAAAATGGCTAGAGGCCATGAAATCTGAGATGGGATCCATGTATGAGAACAAAGTATGGACTTTGGTTGACTTGCCCGATGATCGGAAAAGCCATTGAGAATAAATGGATCTTTAAGAAGAAGACTGACGCTGACGGTAATGTAACTGTCTATAAAGCTTGACTTGTTGCGAAAGGTTTTCGACAAGTTCAAGGGGTTGACTACGATGAGACTTTCTCACCCGTAGCGATGCTTAAGTCTGTCCGAATCATGTTAGCGATTGCCGCATTTTATGATTATGAAATTTGGCAGATGGATGTAAAAACTGCATTCCTGAATGGATTTCTGGAAGAAGAGTTATATATGATGCAACCGGAGGGTTTTGTCGATCCTAAGGGAGCTAACAAAGTGTGCAAGCTCCAGCGATCAATCTATGGTCTGGTGCAAGCCTCTCGGAGTTGGAATAAACGCTTTGATAGTGTGATCAAAGCATATGGTTTTATACAGACTTTTGGAGAAACCTGTATTTACAAGAAAGTGAGTGGGAGCTCTGTAGCATTTCTAATATTATATGTGGATGACATATTGTTGATTGGAAATGATATAGAATTTCTGGATAGCATAAAAGGATTCTTGAATAAAAGTTTTTCAATGAAAGACCTCGGTGAAGCTGCTTACATATTGGGCATTAAGATCTATAGAGATAGATCAAGACGCTTGATTGGACTTTCACAAAGCACGTACCTTGATAAAGTATTGAAAAGGTTCAATATGGAACAGGCGAAGAAAGGGTTCTTGCCTGTATTACAAGGTATAAAGTTGAGTCAGACTCAATGCCCGACCACTGCAGAAGATAGAGAGAAAATGAAAGGAGTTCCCTATGCTTCAGCCATAGGCTCTATCATGTATGCAATGTTGTGTACCAGACCTGATGTGTGCCTTGCTATTAGTTTGGCAGGGAGGTACCAAAGTAATCTAGGAGTGGGTCACTGGACAGCGGTCAAGAACATCCTGAAATACCTGAAAAGGACTAAGGATATGTTTATCGTATATGGAGGTGACAAAGACCTAGTCGTAAATGGTTATGTCGATGCAAGCTTTGACACTGATCCAGACGATTCTAAATCGCAAACCGGATACGTATTTTTATTAAACGGTGGAGCTGTAAGTTGGTGCAGTTCTAAACAAAGCATCGTGGCGGGATCTACATGTGAAGCGGAGTACATAGCTGCTTCGGAAGCAGCAAATGAAGGAGTCTGGATGAAGGAGTTCATTTCCGATCTAGGTGTTGTACCTAGTGCATCGGGACCAATGAAGATCTTCTGTGAAAAAACTGGTGCAATTGCCTTGGCAAAGGAATCCAGATTTCACAAGAGGACCAAGCACATCAAGAGGCGCTTCAATTCCATTCGGGACCAAGTCCAAGTGGGAGACATAGAGATTTGCAAGATACATACGGATCTGAATGTTGCAGACCGGTTGACTAAGCCTCTCTCACGAGCATAACATGATCAGCACCAAGACTCCATGGGTGTTAGAATCATTACTATGTAATCTAGATTATTGACTCTAGTGCAAGTGGGAGACTGAAGGAAATATGCCCTAGAGGCAATAATAAAGTTATTATTTATTTCCTCATATCATGATAAATGTTTATTATTCATGCTAGAATTGTATTAACCGAAAACATGATACATGTGTGAATACATAGACAAACATAGTGTCACTAGTATGCCTCTACTTGAACTAGCTCATTGATCAAAGATGGTTATGTTTCCTAACCATAGGCATGTGTTGTCATTTGATTAATGGGATCACATCATTAGGAGAATGATGTGATTGACTTGACCCATTCCATTAGCTTAGCACTTGATCGTTTAGTATGTTGCTATTGCTTTCTTCATGACTTATACAAAGTTCCTACAACTATGAGATTGTGCAACTCCCGTTTACCGGAGGAACACTTTGTGTGCTACCAAACGTCACAACATAACTGGGTGATTATAAAGGTGCTCTAAAGGTGTCTCCAAAGGTGCATGTTGAGTTGGCATAATTCGAGATTAGGTTTTGTCACTCCGATTGTCGGAGAGGTATCTCTGGGCCTTCTCGATAATACTCATCACCGAAGCCTTGCAAGCATTGTAACTAATGAGTTAGTTATGAAATGATGTATTACGGAACGAGTAAAGAGACTTGCCGGTAACGAGATTGAACTAGGTATTGGATACCGACGATCGAATCTCGGGCAAGTAACATACCGATGACAAAGGGAACAACGTATGTTGTTATGCGGTTTGACCGATAAAGATCTTCGTAGAATATGTAGGAACCAATATGAACATCCAGGTTCCACTATTGGTTATTGACCGAGAATAGTTCTAGGTCATGTCTACATAGTTCTCGAACCCGTAGGGTCCGCACGCTTAACGCTATGATGACAGTTTTATTATGAGTTTATAAGTTTTGATGTACCGAAGGTTGTTCGAAGTCCCGGATGTGATCACGGACATGACGAGGAGTCTCGAAATGGTCGAGACATAAAGATTGATATATTGGATGGCTATATTCGGACACCGGAAGTGTTCCGGATGTTTTCGGAAAAAATCCGGAGTGCCGGAGGGTTGCCGGAACCCCCCCGAGAACTAATGGGCCTTATTGGGCCCTAGCGGAGAGAGAGAGGGGCCGGCCAGGGCAAGAGGCGCGCCCCCTCCCCTTGAGTCTGAATAGGACAAGGAAGGGGAGGGGGGGCGGCGCCCCCCTTGCCTTTCCCCTCTCCCACTCCTTCCTTCCCCCTCCTTCTTGGAATATGAAAGGGAGGGGGCAAACCTACTTGGAGTAGGTTTCCCCCTCCTAGGGCGCGCCTCCCCCTTGGCCGGACCCCTCCTCCTCTCCCCCTTTATATACGGGGGAGGGAGGCACCCCATAGACACACAAGTTGATCTACGGATCGTTCCTTAGCCGTGTGCGGTGCCCCCCTCCACCATAATCCACCTCAGTCATATCGTCGCGGAGTTTAGGCGAAGCCCTGCGCCGGTAGAACATCATCATCGTCACCACGCCATCGTGCTGACGGAACTCATCCCTGACGCTTCGCTGGATTGGAGTCCGGGGGACGTCATCGAGCTGGACGTGTGCTGAACACGGAGGTGTCGTACGTTCGGTGCTTGGATCGGTCGAGTCATGAAGACGTATGACTACATCAACCGCGTTGTCATAACACTTCCGCTTGACGGTCTACGAGGGTACGTAGACAACACTCTCCCCTCTCGTTGCTATGCCATCACCATGATCTTGCGTGTGCGTAGGAAATTTTTGAAATTACTACGTTCCCCAACATCCCCTTGTGTCAAATCAACAAATTTGGGTTGAATACTCTACCCTCGAAAACTGTTGCGATCCCCTATACTTGTGGGTTATCACTTCACTTCGGTCTCACTGAGTTGATGCAATCGGCGTCACCGAGTTGATGTTTTCCGTAAGCCCTAGTACATCAGTCACACTGAGTTGTTCCAGTCAGTCCCACCGAGATTCCTAATGTTCACATTTCGAACTAAATCGGTCTCACCGAGTTCTTCTATTCGGTCTGACCGAGTTGCATCAAATGTGTGTAACAGTTAGATTTTGTGTGGAGGCTATAGATACCCCTCCACCCCCTTCTCCATTTGTGATAGAGCCATTAGAACATGCCTACACTTCCAGCATACATTTTCTCTGAGAGAACCACCTACTCATGTGTTTAGATCAAGATATTCCATTCCTACCACAAGAATCGTGATTTCTAGCCTTCCCCAAGTTGATTTCCAATCAAATCATCTTTCCACCATATCCAAATCTATGAGAGAGAGTTGAGTGTTGGGGAGACTATCATTTGAAGCACAAGAGCAAGGAGTTCATCATCAACACACCGTCTATTACCTTTTGGGGAGTGGTGTCTCCTAGATTGGTTAGGTGTCGCTTGGGAGCCTCCGACAAGTTGTGGAGTTGAACCAAGAACTTTGTACGGGCAAGGAGATCGCCTACTTTGTGAAGATCTACCCGAGTGATGCAAGTCCTTCGTGGGTGATGGCCATGGTGGGATAGACAAGGTTGCTTCTTCGTGGACCCTTTGTGAGTGGAGATGCTCTTAGCTTTCCTGTTTGGGGTGAACCCCAACCAACCAATTCCTGAACATATTCATATCAGCTGTTGGTGGGGGCCAATGGGTGTGCGAGAGGAGAGTGGCAAACGGGTGAGGAATTATTACCCACATCACAAAAACAACACTTCTTACATCCCTCACATCTATATTTTGCCAAGTTGTCTTTTGTTAATACCATTTCCCTATTCAACATGAATGGAATGAGCGGAATTAGTGGAGCCCTTGTAGGGGCGATCCTGAGGCGATAGTCTGCTAGATTCGACACCCTAATCTGGTAGCTAGATTCATTGATTGTGAGATTGAGAGGACGAAGGAAGAGAAATCCTGGAGGATCTAGGAGAACACGGGCCTGCTGGGTATGCAGGAGGCATGGATTAAGACAAGATCCATGGTGCAGGGGTATGTTGAGAAAAAGAGGTCGGCCATAAAAAATCAATAGGTTATCGGAGGCAATCGAATCAACCAGTCGGGAGATGGCCTCGAAAAGATCAAATACATAGTCAATCAAATGAAGAAGAATTTGGGACAAATATTTGAGTAAGACAATCATGCGCTGAAGGAATTTGAAAGGGTCGCATCCCCCCTGACTGATCCGCTTGATAAAGGCGGTGGATTAGTTGCAAATTTGGCTGATCCAAAGAGGCTAGTGAGGGAAAAGAATTAGAAGTTTCCTGATTTCGGAGGAGCTTTGTCGTCCTTAGAGAGGGATCTACTAGGTTTAAAGGACCGAGCAGTTGAGATCCTAGCTACACCCATTCCCCACCACCCTACAATCTTCTGCACAACTCTTGTGGCCATGGTAGATCATAGCCCTCACAAGGACAAGGCACCCATGTCTGAGATCGCAAAGGTGGAGCAAGTCAGCAAGGGAGGACTGGGCTCAAGTCCTATGCTGCATGGCGACTCATCCCATGGGGGCGGTGACAAGTACCACACCCTTGAGGTGCAAGGTGCGATGGAGACCCAGAGTATGAGGAATGCAAGAAGATGGGTCATGGTTGCACCTGTCTTTCATGTCACTTTGGAGAGACGAGCGCCATCTATGGTGACACTGAACCTCTCTAAGGAGAGGACAACATGAGGAAGAGAGGGATAGCTCTATGGCTATTTTTCTCGGTGCAAATACTACTGCAGGATGCTGCTAATGCGACACTACGATCAGACACCCTTTGACGAAACTATGTGTGATGCATTAATCGCAAATGGTAATGTAAAAAAACCATCAAAAAGATGCAAAAGGTTTATGATGGCGGAGACATCAAACACGGTTCCAATTTTAGTTGCATGTGCGATGCAGGGCACACAGTTGATCCATCTGAACTATTTGCGATGAGAGAGAACAACAGAAATGGGCAGCCATATCAAGGTGTGCGCGATATACGCCATACAGTTCACTCGGATGAACTATTTGCTATTAGGGAGTGCAACAGAAACGGTTAGACAGATCAAGATGTGTGTGATATACGACATACGGTTCACTTGGACGAACTATTTTCGATAAGGGAACACAAAAGAAATGGTTCAACTTAACAAGATGTGTGTGATATGTGACATACATTTCACATAGATGAACTGTTTGCGACGAGCCAAAAGAACACAAACGAGTCGTGTAAACAAGACGTGTGTGATACGTGGCAAACAGTCGAGTCGGATGAACTGTTTGCGATGAGAAATTACAACCCAGATGGTTACTATAGGTAATTCATGTGTGATTCTGTGTGTACAAAAAACTTTGAAAATTACAAACTAGTTGCTTGCGGTGGCTAGGAGTATCGCACACGATGCGTCTGCGAGTACTCATGTGCGATGATTAGTAAGTTATACATATGTTTCCTTATGTTAACACGTGTGTGAATTTGCAATATGGACAGTTAATATGCAAATACCTTATGGAAATCGGGCACACGCTTAAACTCAATGAACTGTGTACGATACTAATACTTTC
Organism: Triticum dicoccoides; assembly: GCF_002162155.2. Classification (NCBI taxonomy): domain Eukaryota; kingdom Viridiplantae; phylum Streptophyta; class Magnoliopsida; order Poales; family Poaceae; genus Triticum; species Triticum dicoccoides. The sequence goes on from NC_041389.1 coordinate 135,219,014, forward strand.
CATGAAATTTAAGAAGCTGGCTAACAG
>NC_041389.1:135219446-135221770 GCF_002162155.2 Triticum dicoccoides
ATAGTGCTTACACTATTCGACAAAAGGAGGATATTCGTAACACGATTTTGACAACCATATGGTCCATATCTACCACTACAAAAAAAAGTCACATCCGTGACATTTTGGGTCGAACGAATTTTTTCTGTCATACTTATGACACTTCTATGAAGATTAATTATGACAAAACCCGGTATCATCATAGATGTGGTGGGCTCCTACTTCTATGACAAAAAATCATGACAGAAAATGGGCTTTTCATCCTGGGCTGGCCGGAGACGCAGCTGCATGACATTCTTTGGGCCGTCCATGACAGAAAAACCGTGGTAGAAGCAAGGGCGAGGAAAATATCGGGGAGTTCCCGGTTACGGTGGGTGGTCGGGGGCCGAGCGATGCACGTTTCTCTCGTACCGTACGCGCATGGGTGCGAGGCGTTGGGCTCTAACTGAACTCGAGTGAGGCGTCGCCTAATTGAACCCACGCGATTGCATTGCAGGCTACGCGTTACTGAACCCGAGCGATCTAGCGATTCCTTTGCTATTGCTGCTAACTAAAGCCGATCGATGCTGCCTCTGGATGAACAGTGAGCGTTGCTGGGGGGTGGATGAACAGTTCCTGGTGGGGGTTGGATGAACAGGACCCCGTGGTGTTGCCGCTCGATGAATAGGACCCCGATCGATCGAGACGGTTGGGCATGGATGAACAGGACCCCGTGGAGGGCAGGATGAACAGGACCCCGTGGAGGGAAGGTTGAACAGTAGCCGGTGGAGGGGTGGTTGAACAGTATCCCGTGGAGGGGTGATTGAACATGAGCCCGTGGAGGGGTGGTTGAACAGGAGCCCGTGAAGAGGGCTGGTAGAACAGTAGCTGGTGGAGTAGCACGCGGTGGAGGCTGGATGATCAGTCGCAGGTGGAGGCTGGAGGAGGTCGAGGTGGATGAACAGTAGCCCGTGGAGGCAGGAGGAGGTCGACGGTGGAGATGAACAGTATCCCGTGGAGTCTCGTTTTGCGGTACGCCACACCCCTCCCGGTGAACAGGACCCCCGTTTCGACCGTAGTGCTCCAACACAAGTCCGTTTCCTCCGTTTTGCGGTACGCCACACCCCTCCCGATTAATAGGACCCCGTTTCGACCGTAGGAGGTCCAATAGAAGTTTGTTTCCTCCATTTTGCGGTACTGTCAGGACCCCGACTCGATGACACATCGATCTAGCCTGTAACACCTCATATCACTTTGCGGCCTCACGCACGGTATCCCCACGGGTATCACCTTACCTTTGCCCGGGACCGTTTGCGCCTTTTGGCTCACGTATATGATAGTGTCGCTAGCATCCATATGTTAAGGAGCCCGGGCTGACATGACTAGTTGTAAACCCAAAGTGGCACAGACTTACAGGGACAGGCATCCATGACCCAGCTTCGAACGTGTCGGTCATCAGCAAGAGGGTCCGGGCTGTAGCACTGGGCTAGCAGGACTCCGGTAAACCGGGCTGTAGCGGGCTAACAGGACTCCGGTACTCAATGCGTGACATTTCCCCGAAGGGACAGACACCGGAACGAAGAAGGACACATGCCGGCCAGCCTAAGTGTTCCAGAGCAGTAGCAAGCTACCATGGCTCAGTGGTAACACTAGGAGACATTTCCCGGTAAGAGAGGCTACTAAAGATAAACAACTAGATAGTTAGATTCCACACATACCAAGCATTTCAATAGCATACACACAGTATGCTCGATATGTGCAAATACAACATGGCATCACAACATGACTCTACGACACAAGTACTTTATTTAAGGCTCAGGGAGCCATACATAATCATACACACAGGTACGGGTCACACGACCCAGCATTCAAGTCATACAGTCATACAAACCAGCAGCGGAAGTAACTTGTCTGAGTACAGACAACTAGTAAAATAGAAGAGGCTTGGAAAGCCTAGCTATACTACGTGGTCCTTCACAAGCTCAGGATCACCACCTGGGCCTTAGCCTACTCATTGATGTCAACGTCTACGTAGAACCCATCAGAAGGGGTTGCAGCGTCTTCTGTAAAAATGTAAATTATAGCAACATGAGTACAAAGGTACTCAGCAAGACTTACATCAGATCCTACATACATGCATATTATCAAGAAGGGTTGGTGGAGTTGTTGCAGCAAGCCAGCTTTGACTCTTGGCTAGGCTAACCTACGAGACTCCAACTTGAAATGGTTTTGCGTACACGAGTCCACTACTCACCACTTCAATACACCACCGAGGATCCACCTCCGTCTTCCTACGGAAGAGCCATCCTCGGCACTCACACTTATCTTGAGGCTTTTAGTAGTTTCCATTTACTTGTCTATGAACT
>NC_041389.1:135223798-135243273 GCF_002162155.2 Triticum dicoccoides
ACAGCGGCGGAGCTCCTGGACACGACGAGAGGACGCACGGGCGGCGGGGAGCGCGGCTACGACGCAGGCACGGCGGCGGTAGCGTCGGCCATGGCTGGGGCGCGCGAGGGGGAGGAGCTGGAGAGGAGAGGGGGTGTCTGGGGGTTCGGGGGAGAGAGGGGGAGCGATCCACGATGTCACCCGGCAAGTGGAGCGGCGAGGCGGCGAGCAGGTGCGTGGCGTGCGCTGCGGTCGCCGTCGGGCACCTGCCTGCCTGCCTGGCCGGCAAGCAGCTCGCTGGAGCGGCGCTGGTCTGGGCCGGCAGGTGGGCCGGGTGCTGGGCGCCAGGTAAGTTTTGCTATTTTCTTTCTGTTTTCTGTTTTTTAATACTTCTGCAACTTTGTTGATTTATTAAAAATACTTAGGAAACTCCTAAAATCACCAAACTACTCCTGGTCCATAGTTGGATTATTTCCAACATGAAACATTTTAGTTTGGGGATATTTGAGCATCTGAATATTTTATATAATTTTAAATGCCCAAACTCAAATATCTATGATTTAATTCAAAGACCCTAAGATGACCTAGGAAAATGTGCATCACTTTTGGCAGAGGTTCTGAACCAAGACAAAAATGGTGGGCATTTTAGAAGGGCATTTCAGGTTCATTGAAAAAGTTTTTAGTAAACCCTAATTGGTTTCAGAGGGGACTGGGGGTTCTGTCATCCCCATTTCAGGTTTCTGATGCAAAAATAAACATGATGCAACACTCTAATGCATGACTAGCTAGGGTGTGACAACTCACCCCCACTCAAAAGAATCTCGTCCCGAGATTTAGGTTCCTCCGGAAAGAGGGCGGGATACTCGAGTCGAAGATGATCCTCCCTTTCCCAAGTTGCTTCATCCTCAGAATGGTGCGACCATTGAACTTTGAGAAACTTGATATTATGACGCCGAGTGGTACGCTCGGCCTGATCGAGGATACGAGTGGGGTACTCTCGATACGTAAGATTATCTTGGAGATCCAGCGTTTCGTGGTCCACTCCACGGATAGGATCCGAGAAGCAACGCCTGAGTTGAGAAACGTGGAAGACATCATGGACTCTGGAGAGATGCGGAGGTAGTTCCAACTGGTAGGCAACTTCTCCTCGTTTGGCGAGAATGCGAAAAGGTCCAATGTAACGAGGAGCCAATTTGCCTTTGATACCGAAACGATGGGTTCCCTTCAGAGGGGTAACCCGAAGGTAAGCCTTCTCATCAATCTCGAAAGTCATAGCCTTATGTTTTCGGTCATATTGACTCTTCTGACGGGATTGGGCTGTTTTCAACTTTTCACGAACGATGCGAACTTGCTCTTCTGCTTCCTGAATCATATCCGGGCCAAAGAATTGTCTTTCCCCGGTCTCTGACCAGTTAAGGGGTGTTCGACACCGTCGTCCATAGAGAACTTCAAAAGGGGCTTTACCCAAGCTAGATTGATAGCTGTTGTTGTAAGCAAATTCGGCAAATGGAAGGCATTTCTCCCACTCCATTCCGAAAGAGATAACAGAGGCTCGAAGCATGTCTTCTAGAATCTGGTTGACGCGTTCTACTTGACCACTCGATTGAGGGTGAAAAGCGGTGCTAAAGGAAAGGCGGGTTCCCATAGCGTTTTGGAAACTTTCCCAAAATCGAGAGGTGAAAAGACTTCCTCGATCCGAGTTAATTTCCAAAGGAACACCATGGAGAGACACTATTCGGGAGATGTATAAGTCTGCCAGCTGACTAGCGGTTATACTCTCACGAACAGGTAAGAAATGGGCCACTTTGGAAAGACGATCGACAACGACAAAGATAGCATTATTCCCTCTCTTGGTCCTGGGAAAACCGGTAATGAAATCCATACCAATTTTATCCCATTTCCATTCAGGAATAGCTAGGGGTTGAAGGGTGCCAGCAGGCCGTTGATGCTCTGCTTTTACACGACGACAGACGTCGCAATTAGCAATATACTGAGCAATTTCTCTGTTCATCCTAGTCCACCAGAACCTCTGGCGTAGGTCCTGATACATCTTGGTACTACCGGGATGAATGGTGAGAGGAGATTCATGAGCCTCCTTAAGGATCAACTGCCGTAGATGCTGGTTCTTCGGAACCACTAAACGGTTCTCAAAGTACACAACACCATGATCATTTGTGGAGAAACAACTAGCACCTCCGCTAGCAATGTTCTCCTTGATCTTAGCTATTCCCTTATCTCGCTTCTGGGCAGCGATGATTTGATCCGTAAGAGTAGGTTTCGCCACCAAGGTGGAAAGAAATCCTTGAGGAACAATGTGAAGGTTAAGCTTCCGAAATTCCTCATGGAGAAGCGGTTGACTTTGTTGTAACATCAGGTTGTTATAATAAGATTTACGACTTAGCGCATCAGCCATGACGTTGGCTTTCCCTGGGGTGTAAGTTATTCCTAAGTCGAAATCTGTGATCAACTCGACCCAACATCTTTGCCTGAGATTCAAATCCGGTTGGGTGAAGATGTACTTCAGACTTTGGTGATCAGTGAATATTTCGCAACGATTACCAAGGACGTAATGTCGGCAGGTTTTAAGTGCATAGACTACAGCTGCAAGCTCTAGATCATGAGTAGGATAATTCTCCTCATGTGGGTGCAATTGCCGTGAGGCGTAAGCAATTACATGTCGATCTTGCATGAGAATACAGCCTAGTCCTTGTTGCGAGGCGTCGCAGTAGATAACAAAGTCCTTAGAGAAGTCTGGCGGTACCAGAACGGGAGCAGAAGTCAGGCGTCTTTTCAGTTCCTGAAAGTTGTGCTCACATTGTGGAGTCCATTCAAACTTTTTATCCTTCTTAAGGAGTTCGGTTAGAGGTTTAGCAACTTTGGAGAAGTTCTCGACAAAGCGACGACAATAGCTCGCTAGGCCAAGGAAACTCCGAACTTGCTTGACCGATTTAGGTGGAGTCCAATTAAGGACGGCTTGAACTCGCTCAGGGTTAACAGCAATACCTTTACCAGATATTACATGACCCAGATAGGTCACTTCTGACAACCAAAATTCACATTTAGAGAATTTGGCATAAAGACGATGCTCTCGAAGTTTCGTCAACACTAGCCTTAGATGTTCGGCATGTTCTTCCTTGTTCTTGGAGTAGATGAGTATATCATCGAGGTAAACCACGAGGAATTTATCCAAATACTCCATGAAGATTGAGTTCATTAACCGAGAAAAAGTGGCTGGAGCGTTGGTTAAACCGAAGGACATGACGGTGTACTCGTATTGGCCATAACGAGTAACAAAGGCCGTTTTAGGAATGTCCCCGTTCCTGATTTTGATTTGATGGTAGCCCAACCTCAAATCCATTTTGGAGAAGATTGAGGATCCAGCGAGCTGATCATACAGGTCGTTGATCCTGGGGAGCGGATATTTGTTCTTGATTGTGACCAAATTGACAGGTCGATAATCTACGACCATCCGGTCCGTACCATCCTTCTTCTTGACGAAGAGGACGGGGCAAGCCCACGGAGATGAACTAGGTCGGATGAAACCCTTTTTCAAGGACTCATCGAGTTGTTTCTTAAGCTCGGCTAGTTCTAGTGGTGCCATCTTATAAGGTCTTCTAGCAATCGGGATGGTTCCTGGAATGAGGTCTATTACGAACTCAACATCCCTGTCTGGTGGAACACCTGGCAATTCCTCTGGGAAGACATCCGGAAAGTCACGGACTACCGGGACGTCCTCAAGGTCTGGCAAAGGGCTGGCGTTAAGAGAATATAACTGTCGCTTGGCTATTCGGGTCAAGACATTGACTATCTTCCCCGAAGGATGGGTAAGTTGAACAGTCCTAGAGAAGCAATCAATTTGGGCATGATGAACTGACATCCAGTCCATACCCAGAATGATATTATTATCTGAAGATTTAAGGGCTATCAAAGATGCGAGGAAAACAAGTCTGTCGACTTGGATTTCATTTCCATGGCTTACTCTAGAAGTTTGCCATTTGGATCCCGGAGTTTGAATTACCATAGAGGTTGGCATGTCACAGAATGCGATGTTATGCAAACGAGCATAATTTTCGGATATAAAAGAATGAGAGGCTCCTGTATCGAAAAGAACAGATGCCGGGTGGCAATTAACAAGAAGCGTACCAAGAACGACGTTGGGATCCTCTTGAGCTTCCTCGGCAGAGATACAGTTGACATGGCCACGTGCAGCGGTGGCCGGCTTGGCGTGGAACACTTTCCCTGTCGGCTTGCCACGGCCAACAGCTTTAGCAGATTGGTTGGGGTTGGTCTGGGGACACTCACGCATATAGTGACCAGATTCCCCACACTTGAAACAAGTTACGGAACTGGTACGTGGAGGAGCATTGTTGGTTGGACCACCATAGGGCTTGGCTGGTGCAGACTGTTGAACGGGGCGAGGCGCCTGGAAGGATGGCCTCGGTGTGAACCTGGGTGCCAGGGCAGTGTTGGGCACCCACACGCGGCGCTTCTGAGGACCAGCACCGGATGAGGAACCCACGTCACGGCCATGCTTGCGTGTTGCATCATAATCAGTCTGACCAGTCTCAGCACTGATGGCCTTGTTATCAAGTTTCTGAAAGGATGTGCACTCATGCAGACGGAGGTCGCGGCGAAGCTCAGGACTAAGCCAATTACGGAACCTTGCTTGCTTCTTGGCATCGGTAGAAACTTCCTCAGTGGCATATCGTGCGAGGTTACCAAACTCCCTACTGTAAGCATCCACAGAGAGTCGGCCTTGGGTGAAATTGCAAAATTCCTCACGTTTATGGTCCATGAGACCCTCCGGAATGTGATGTTCACGGAAAGCCTCGGTGAATTCAGCCCAAGTAGTGACATGGCCTGCTGGGCGCATAGCTCCATAATTCTCCCACCATAGACTGGCGGGGCCTTCAAGATGATATGCAGCAAAGGTGACCTTGTCAGCCTCAGCTACTAGCGCAGAACGCAGTTTGTGAGAAATACTACAAAGCCAGTCATCAGCGTCGAGAGGCTCGACGGAGTGGTGGAACGTGGGTGGATGTAACTTAATGAAATCACTGAGCGACACCACGTTAGTCCTCTGATGGTGTGCTGTGTTCTGTTCAATACGCTCCAACAAACGGTTGGTCTCCCGTTTATTTCCCTCAGCTTCCATCATAACCTCGGCTAGGGAAGGAGGATGAGGCAGATTTGCATTCCTGACTTCACTGCCTTCGGCCTGCTCTTGAGGAGCAGGGTTAGTGCGCGTGTTGACCATCCTAGGTAAACAAGACAATGATTTAGTCAGAATGATAAGATTCCGACATAGGATACAGAAGGAATAACTCGGAATGCAAGATGATCATCCGTATGACATGGTAGATATAGAAACTGCTTCTTTATTCCATCGTCATACACACCATACAAGGTTTAGTACAAAACCAAACAAGGTACTATTACGGTGAAAGGAAGATTACATCACATCGGAGGCATCCCAAGCTCCTATACATTATTTTTCTACACCTTCGGAAGTGGTAAAAACTAGGTCATATCCCACGAGTCACGCAGGACGATAGACGACACAGCTAGTACAAACTAGTGATACTACCACTAACTCAGGCCGATCCGTAGTAGTCCTCGTAGAAATTACCTCCATAGCCTGGAAGCTCAACATGATCATTCGGGAACAGACGATCTCGCGGAGCTTGTGGACCATAGGGGCTAGGATGGGGCCTTGGACCAACAGACGGTGGCCTGCGGGGACCGCGAGGTGGGGTGATGCCTCCTACATCACGCCAACCCATCACGTCTGGCAGAGCAGATCTCACAGGATAGAGATCGCGCATATCCGAATATCCAGCTTGCACCGCCGATGCAAACCGAGTCAACGTGGCCCAATGGTCAGCACGGGTATTAAAAAGCTCTAGCCTCAAGGCCCGATTTTCATGGTCCTTATCCTCGAGCATCTCAGCAGTGGTGCGAGTCCGTGAATCCTCCTGAGTGGGGTCAGCATAGATAGCCTGGAGATACCCTTGTGCTCCCGGAAGTGATCCTGGCATATACCGAAAATCAGAGTCCCGAAATAGGCCAGACCTGACTCGCATGATGGTCATCATAGAGTAGGCGGCGTCCTGCACAGCCATCTCAATAGTAACCCCGAGTCCATAGGAGCAGTGAAGGGGCTCGGTGGATCCAGGATAAGATGGAAATATCCTGACAGTGCAGAGATACTGGCTTTGATTAAAGTCCCGAAATTGCTCTTCGACCGTGTACTCAGGATACCAACGGTATCCAGCCTCAGTCATTACCCTGACCAACATGGCGGTATGGCCGGGTACATCTAGGCATCGAGTCAGGCGAACCACTTGATTGAGGTCGCGAGTGGCCATCTGAAAGCACAACCATAATGCAAAGGCATTAGAATTTCTAGCAAAATTTCGGCAGCATAACAGCTGTAAATGCTCAAGAAGGATTTTGAGACATTTGACAAAGGATTTCATACACACTCAACATCATCATATCAAGTTCTGAGTCCATCCTAGCAACATAATGTGGTAGTAGAACTGAACTAGGCTTGTATTCATCAAACCTATAAGGTACTACTGATTAGTAACACGTGAACCTGATAGAGAGAAAAGATCCTAATTCCTTAACCCCCGGTGGAAGAATAGTCTGACTCAGATCAGAATGTCATAAGATAAAGGAGTAAAAAGAGCCTTACGTTCCAACCCACAAACAATTCCCCTACATATAACTAAAGAATTTCTAGACTCGACATCGACCAGTTTGGCTTGGAGAACCTAGAGGCAGTCCGGCTCTGATGCCAACGCTGTCAGGACCCCGACTCGATGACACATCGATCTAGCCTGTAACACCTCATATCACTTTGCGGCCTCACGCACGGTATCCCCACGGGTGTCACCTTACCTTTGCCCGGGACCGTTTGCGCCTTTTGGCTCACGTATATGATAGTGTCGCTAGCATCCATATGTTAAGGAGCCCGGGCTGACATGACTAGTTGTAAACCCAAAGTGGCACAGACTTACAGGGACAGGCATCCATGACCCAGCTTCGAACGTGTCGGTCATCAGCTAGAGGGTCCGGGCTGTAGCACTAGGCTAGCAGGACTCCGGTAAACCGGGCTGTAGCGGGCTAACAGGACTCCGGTACTCAATGCGTGACATTTCCCCGAAGGGACAGACACCGGAACGAAGAAGGACACATGCCGGCCAGCCTTAGTGTTCCAGAGCAGTAGCAAGCTACCATGGCTCAGTGGTAACACTAGGAGACATTTCCCGGTAAGAGAGGCTACTAAAGATAAACAACTAGATAGTTAGATTCCACACATACCAAGCATTTCAATAGCATACACATAGTATGCTCGATATGTGCAAATACAACATGGCATCACAACATGACTCTACGACACAAGTACTTTATTTAAGGCTCAGGGAGCCATACATAATCATACACACAGGTACGGGTCACACGACCCAGCATTCAAGTCATACAGTCATACAAACCAGCAGCGGAAGTAACTTGTCTGAGTACAGACAACTAGTAAAATAGAAGAGGCTTGGAAAGCCTGGCTATACTACGTGGTCCTTCACAAGCTCAGGATCACCACCTGGGCCTTAGCCTACTCATTGATGTCAACGTCTACGTAGAACCCATCAGAAGGGGTTGCAGCGTCTTCTGTAAAAATGTAAATTATAGCAACATGAGTACAAAGGTACTCAGCAAGACTTACATCAGATCCTACATACATGCATATTATCAAGAAGGGTTGGTGGAGTTGTTGCAGCAAGCCAGCTTTGACTCTTGGCTAGGCTAACCTACGAGACTCCAACTTGAAATGGTTTTGCGTACACGAGTCCACTACTCACCACTTCAATACACCACCGAGGATCCACCTCCGTCTTCCTACAGAAGAGCCATCCTCGGCACTCACACTTATCTTGAGGCTTTTAGTAGTTTCCATTTACTTGTCTATGAACTGTATAGGCAACCAAGTAGTCCTTTACCGCGGACGCGGCTATTCGAATAGATCATGATAACCCTGCAGGGGTGTACTTCTTCATACATGTTTCCACCACTTAGCGTCTGCACACAACATGTGCTCGGCAGACTTCAAGCGAAAGCCGACGTGGGTGTAGACCATGACCTACCTAAACACCTAAGTCTCTAGTCCAGGTTTATCGCCTATCCAGGTTCCATCCGCAGGGAGTCCGGCCGAGGTTTCCCATACGGCCCCGAACGATGTGAACAGGGTTCCTGAGATACCTAACGGGTATTCGGTACATCGTGCCACGTACCTACCGCATCACAGCCCACCCCTATGGTCAGCGCTGTCCACGGCCTCCAGTAGGCTACAAACACCAGAAACTACTTGCAACTCCTAGACAGAGAACTAGGGTGGATAAGAAGTCGAGCGGGGTCATATTTCAGGGCCCAATGCATGGTAGTAGCTGTATCTTAAATCACACATACAGATCTCAGTGCTTAAGGTCGGTTTCAATGAAACAACCCACCATGTACTCCTACATGGCCTCTCATCGATACCTTTACCAAATCGTGTTTACCACACAATTCTCATTACCGACATAACCATTTCACTCTAGCCCATCACCCAGATGAACCAGACCTGACACGACTCTAAGCATAGCAGGCATAGCAAGGTAGGAACAACACATACATATGGCTCAATCAACTCCTACACATGCTAGTGGGTTTCATCTAGTTACTGTGGCAATGACAGGTCATGCAGAGGAAATGGGTTCAACTACCGTAGCACACAGCAGTTTGAAACGCGTTGTCTTAATGCAATAAAAGAGAGCAGGAGCGAGAACATGGGATTGTATCGATATGATCAAATGGTTGGTTGCTTGCCTGATGATTCGATGCACTGATACGGTTCTTCGTTAGGGTAATCACGGTACTCCTCAGAGGCAGAACCTGCCGCAAAGAACACCGATACACAACCATCACCAAACAATGTGCAACAATATGATGCATGCATGAAACATGGCAATATGAGTGAGTTGGGCTAATGCAACTAGGACCAGAAGGGTTTGAACCAATTTGAATCAAAGATTCAAATTTTAGACCCAAACATGGCCCTTTAAAGTGTTTTTCCTTGTTCTGCATTAAACATCAGGTTAACTTGTTTAATCATGCATGAAAATAGTATAGATGGATAGATTGGATTTTTCTGATCATTTTTCATATATAATTTGTCTGATTTGGAGTTACAGAATAAAAGTTATGAATTTTTTAAAGTTTAAACTATATTCTGGAATTTCCTATATTAGATTAAATCCAGAAAATCAATTATTGCGTCAGCCTGACGTCAGTGTGACATCAGCAGGTCAACGGGACACGTCCGGGTCAAACCTGACAGTGGGTCCCGCGTGTCAGTGTGATTAATTAAACTAAAATTAATTTAAACTAATCCTAATTAGTTAACAGGGCTGGGCCCCACCTGTCATTGACTCAGGGGAGTCAACCAGGGCCCACCCGTGGTCAAACCCGGGTCGGCTGCACCGGCGTTTAGCCGCCGGCGAGCCCGACGCGGCGGCGGAAGTGATTTTTGCCGTTCCGGCAACCAAACGAGCCGCGGAGGCCACCGGAGAGGAGCTGAGGTCGAGCCGCAGCTCTTGGTGGAGTCCGTTGGGGTCGGGGTGGCCGGAGTTGGCGCCGGCGACGACTTTGGCAGCCACCGGAGTTCGGCCAAAGTCGAACTTGTCGCTAGGGGGATCGGTGAGGTGCGGGGAGTAGCTAGTTAGGTGCTACGTGACGCGGTGAGCATGATGGACACCGTGGAGTGGCCGGAGGATGACCGGGAGCACGTCGGCGACGAGCTCCACGGCGGTGGGTGCGGTTGAGCTCCGGGAGGTAGCTACACGGCTCGGGAGCAAGAACGGAAGGGAGGGGAAGATGGCTAAGCTCACAGTGAGTGCGACGAAGCCCTTGGTGCGGCCGGGGATGGACCGGAGCGACGACGGTGTTGAAGGGGATCTCCGGCGACGGCGGACTCGGGCGAGGTCGGTGCGGTGGACTCGGGCGTTGCGAGCGCTCGGGGCTCGGCTTGCTCCATGAAGTGGACAGCGGCGGAGCTCCTGGACACGACGAGAGGACGCACGGGCGGCGGGGAGCGCGGCTACGACGCAGGCACGGCGGCGGTAGCGTCGGCCATGGCTGGGGCGCGCGAGGGGGAGGAGTTGGAGAGGAGAGGGGGTGTCTGGGGGGTTCGGGGGAGAGAGGGGGAGCGATCCACGACGTCACCCGGCGAGTGGAGCGGCGAGGCGGCGAGCAGGTGCGTGGCGCGCGCTGTGGTCGCCGTCGGGCACCTGCCTGCCTGCCTGGCCGGCAAGCAGCTCGCTGGAGCGGCGCTGGGCTGGGCCGGCAGGTGGGCCGGGTGCTGGGCGCCAGGTAAGTTTTGCTATTTTCTTTCTGTTTTCTGTTTTTTAATACTTCTGCAACTTTGTTGATTTATTAAAAATACTTAGGCAACTCCTAAAATCACCAAACTACTCCTGGTCCATAGTTGGATTATTTCCAACATGAAACATTTTAGTTTGGGGATATTTGAGCATCTGAATATTTTATATAATTTTAAATGCCCAAACTCAAATATCTATGATTTAATTCAAAGACCCTAAGATGACCTAGGAAAATGTGCATCACTTTTGGCAGAGGTTCTGAACCAAGACAAAAATGGTGGGCATTTTAGAAGGGCATTTCAGGTTCATTGAAAAAGTTTTTAGGAAGCCCTAATTGGTTTCAGAGGGGACTGGGGGTTCTGTCATCCCCATTTCAGGTTTCTGATGCAAAAATAAACATGATGCAACACTCTAATGCATGACTAGCTAGGGTGTGACAGGTACGCCAGACCCCTCCCGATGAACAGGATCCCGTTTCGACCATGGCCGGTCGAACACAAGGTTGTTTCCTTTGTCCGCGGTACGCCAAGGCTTGTTTCCATCGGTTATTCTGTCCAAGCCCTCCCGATGAACACGACGATGCATTCCGTTCTGACCCAGCCGGTTGGCTCCCCATGAACACGACGACGACGCAGTTTCTCCGTTCCGATCCAGACATGTACACGAGCCCTGGTCGTACGTATGCGCGAGTAGGCGTTCGAGACCTCACACATATGTACGTACGTGGCCATATTTTCTTTCTTGCACCCTGGCTGTTGTACATATGTGTACATGCTACGTGCGTGCCTCTACTACGACACGTGCGCGCCTCTACATCGACCAGTATGTACATACACGTTCGCGACCAGAATGACAACGCTACTTATGCTTCGACCAGGTGGGTCCCGACTGTCAAGCACTTCCTTGCATGCGAAGATATAGCTGGTGGGTGCCAACAGTCAAGGGGCGAATCATTTTTTTGCCCGTAATATGGACGCGCTTCCTTGTGTGCGAAGTTGTAGCTGGTGGGTCCCAGCAATCAGGGGGTGAATCGTTTTTTTGCCCGGATGCACTTCCTTGCATGCGAAGATGTAGCTGGTGGGTCCCAGCAGTCAGGGGGGAAATGTTTTTTCACGAAATACAGTGGCCCGTCTGGTGGGTCCCTGCTGTCAGGTGGAGGAATAATTATTTTGCGCGTAATAAGGAACCAATTCCGTGCGGCTGTCGTGGACCCAGCTGTCAGCCTATCAACATACAGTACTCTTCCGATGGAAGTCGTTCCTTGACCACGTTGACCATGCCGCACCGAGAGCACCAGGGCAGTGGACGACAGCGAGGCCTAGGAAGGGGACGACGCGGAGCCGAGGAAGATGCGGCAGTGGATGCCCACACGTAGAGGAGTATGAGGGTTCACTGGTTCTGCTGCGGTGTGAGGCTGCCGTCACCGCAGAATAACAGGGGGTGTGGGTGAGTAGTGGGATGGCCTGGCCAGAGGTGGGAGTAGTAGCGGCGGTGAGGCCTCCACGGCATCACAACCGGCCACGGGAGGCAGGAGCACGCGGCAAGACCGGCGCTGGTTTGGGCGGCTGGAGCAAGAAGACCAGAGGTTGAAGAAGCACTACGGCCGTTGGATGGACATCGTACGGTCACTGGAGCTAGAATCGTTCTTATATTGACTAAGTTGACAAAGCCCTTCGTCCCTGTCAACTCAGTAGGCCCACAAGTCAGCCTCCCACTATGGTGGGTCCCAGCTGGGAGGGGGGTATTCATTTTCTATGCACAATAAGGAGGCACTTCCTTGCGTGCAAAAATATAGCTGGTGGGTCCGACCTGCCAGCGGAGGGAACGTTTTTTCATGAAATACAGAGGCCCTTCCGGCAGGTCCCAGATGCCAGGTGGAGGAATCATTATTTTGTGTGTAATAAGAAGGCATTTCCTTGTGTGTGGCCGTGGACCCAGCTGTCAGCCTCTCCACGTATAGTCCACTTCCGATGGATGTCGTTCGTTGACCATGTTGACCACGCCGCACCGAGAGCACCATGGCGGTGGACGACGGTGAGGCCTACGAAGGGAACAACACGGAGCCGGGGAAGACACGACAATGGCTGCCCACGTGGTGGAGAGTACGAGGGTTGACTGGTTCGGCTGCCGTCGTCGGAAAATAACAGGAGGTGTGGGTGAGTAGAGGGATAGACAGGCCAGGGATGCGAGTATAGTGGGGCCGTGAGGCCTGCCCGGCAACACAGCCGACCACGGGAGGCGGGAGCAGGCGGTTCCGCCGGCGCTGGTTTGGGCGGCTGGAGCAGGAAGATCAGAGACTGAAGAAGCACGATTGCCGTTAGATTGACATCTAACGGTCTGATGCTAGTAGAGTTGATTGTTGACTAAGTTTCTTTTTTGAGAAACCTTGTGTACGCATGAACTTAGTAGGCCCACAAGTCAGCCTCCAAATCTGTGGCAGACAACATAGAGCCCATTTTCTATTTTTTAAATAATTTGCAGCCCATTTGCTAATTCTTAAGTAATTTATTACAACCCATTTTCTGCCCAGCACCATGGTCAAAAAGTTCAACCTTATGATGAATATTTCTGTGGAGTCTGAACTGTTGTAATCCCTAAATGATAAAGATTTTTTAAGAACTTATTGATTTGCCAAAAAAATCATTTTGTTTTTGTAAGCAAATAAGACGTGGGGCAATTGAGTTGGTCTAAGGGAAAACCAGTGGTAAAAAATCAGCGTTGGGAGGGAAAACAACAACAAAAATAAGGATGTAAATATGAAAAGAGAATTTTATGTATTTTCAATATAATGATACGTGTATATGAAAACTATAGTTACAGATTAGAAAACAGATGTAGGACATGCATTTCAAGAGGAAAATAGAACTGGGTTGTGTGTTTGATTCAGTAAAAAAACTATCTGCGGATGTTGTAAGACAAAATATAACTAACGCTGGCGGGCCAGAGGCCAATAGATACCTGCTGGATCTTTGTGCCTCATTGTCGTCATGGGTTGGGCCTGTTAAAAACAAAACCAAGCCTGGGCAGTCTACAGCCCAGTTGAAACTTGCTCGACCTGAAAAAACAGTATACCTGCTCAATAAACAAGAGAATTCTGCAAGTACAGACTAATAACTGGGATTCAGCAAGGATATTATTTTTTCATCGTGATAATAAGTGCATGTACTTGTTTCGAAAAATTTGGAGAACTAGGAATTCAAACGGCATGTGCTTATGCTACCCATCAAATAAAAATCAGGTGCTTGAAAATTCATTTCAAAACAAATGACTCAGCTTTATATCCACGTCGACCCTCGGCATGATGGTTGGAAGCAAATGCCAAGTTCATACCAAAAGATCATTAACAACAATACCAACTTGTGGACGACGGGGTTGTACAAGTACCAATACCAAACTAACTTATAATCTCTTTACTCCTGGCCCTAGTGTTCATCTGGTAGAAAATCTTGCTGAGGACCAGCTCCCGCTCCTTCTCTTGCTCTAGGTACCCGAGGTGTATAGGTGCATCACCCAGTTGGTCCTCTGCTAGTCGAAGTTCTTGTTGGTGTGCAGCACCAGAACCTTTTTGCTGCCCGTCTGCCGGCTGTTGACTATCACCAGCATGTATTGCCGGTCTTGTGCCACATCGCGTGCATGCCACACTCCGACTGTATCTTGAAATGCGTCCACGTGCCCCTTTTGAATGCCATGGAATTGCGCTGGAAGAAATGCTTGCTTAGGCCACTCAGTGTGATACCTGCAGTATTGTCGAATACAAGTTTTAGTGTACATAGTTGGCATTTTCATAACATCTTTGGTATGTTTTATTCACTTGTTTCACTTTTTATTAACTTTCAAATTGTAATTGCTTCACTAGGTCTGCATCTAAAAGGAAAAATAGAGCTATAAACAAAGGAATATGTTTGTGCAAGTAGACGGCCGATCGGTGTCTTACCTGGAAGTTTCTCAGGATGGGTGTAGCATATGCCGTGCTCGCTGGCGATGGTCGGTATGAACAAATCAATGAGAGGGTCAGATCTCGTGCCGTCAGCACTCACTTTGGCCTGCACAACATCTCCATCATCATTATCAGTACATCCTACGCAGGTGAGTTAGGATGCACTTGATCCCAGAAAGGTATCTATCCTTCAAACCAGAGGAGTGCTTCAAACAAACAACAATACATAACATCCAACAAAAGAGGGTCATGCTACAGCAGCATAATACATGGCTCAGTCTAGATATCAGTACGAATCAAGTTGTGCTTATTTGCTGTTGGCATGAACCACATCGCCGCATGTCGGATTTTGCAAAAGCCATCCATCGCATGGAAGCTTGATGCCTTTCACACACTGAAGGTTATCTGGCAACAAGCCGTGTCGACGAATCTCTGGATATGGTGATTCATGAAACCCATGGTATGATGTGTAAACACAGCTCCCCTAGCGAATGGAAGTTGCATAGCACGGTAATCATCGCTGGTGATATGATCGATGATTGGTTGGATGATTGGATAATTGAGCCCGAGGAACATGGAGTGGTTGTCGAGGCTGTAAACCCACCTCCAGTCGATACAGCTGGCCCAACGGAGCTAGGATCTTTCTCGAACACGGAGAAGCCATAGCCATCAATGTCATGAATGCCCCAGGCATTGTACTGCATGTGGTTTGAGGTAATGGTTTGGTCTATTTGGTACGTGCGAATGAGCTTCAAATGACCGCCGTCAGCTGAATGAGCGATAAACCACCGCCCATCGGCTGGTATGATTCCAGGTCCTGGAATCATGAAGGCCAGCGCATTTGTGTCTGCTGCAACAATTCAAATTGGAGACCAAAAGGACAAAAATAAACAATCATGTTCAGAGTATGTGTGGAATTAAGATTATTATAACAGTGACACATATCATAGACAGAGAATTACAATGCCGTGGTCATAATCATACCCCAAGTTCAACAAATAAGCCAATGGCTTTCATATTCTAGCAATATGTCATGGTTCAAACATCATGTAACAATGAGAGGAAAACAACTATGACAGAGCCTACCCATATTCTACCATAGCACTGATTACTGTTCTCATATCAACTCTAAGCAATAACATGCATTGTTATAAAAATCTTGGAAATGAGAGTAACATATAGCAATCATGAGGTTATGCTCATAATATCTATTCTAACATTCATTAGATGCCAATTGTCCTCATATCAACTCTAACAGTAACATGTGTGGTCATAAAAATCTAGGAAATGAGAGAAACATATAGCAATGGTGTGGTTATAGACATACTATCTATTCTAAATTTGTAACAATGAATAGGCAGTCGTATTCATAAGGTAAGGATGAGAGATAGAACAATTACATTGTAACACCCCAAAAAAATTTAACCAGGTTTTAGTTATTAAAATTCTGCCACGAGTTTTAAAATTTTGCATTCTGGATTTTTGTATGGATTTCAGAAACTCTGCTTTTATTGTTAAGGAGTTTTATCTTTTTCCTAGTGGACCTTTCCAAAGTATATTGGACTTCCATGCTCTCTGTATAGCATTTTCTTAATCAGTAGAATTATTTATTAAATTACTTCACCCTGAACTTTATTCATTAAAATGAGTTGTTTTAAATTTTGGAGCTCTTTTTGAACTACAACCATGTGATATATTTGGCTAAAAATCCAACCAAAATTTGGAGATGTCATGTGATATCTCTAAATCACTTTTATGCCTTAATATATCTTTTTCATTTCATATTTTTAGTTCTACACCTGTTTTCCTTCTCTGGTCCAGTGGGCAGTTTTGCACTACAACCCTTTTAAATATTTGTTTCTAGCTTCCACCAAAATTTTGAGATGTCAGTAGGAGCATATGATTCCATTATATGCAAAAATCCAGGGTTGTTCTTTGAAATTTTTGAGTAAATCAACCTCATCTCCATTCTGGCCCAACATGATGGTTTGTACAGCAACCATATTCTTTCTTGCTCTTTGGCCCTATATTCTTTTCCCTACTTTTAGTCCTCCATGCTAAACCCCTAAGTCGAGGAGCATGCAACCATTGGCATGTTTTTGGTTCATAGAATAATGCCATTTAACTTCTGTACAGAATTGTAGTTTTGCAAAACTTGCTCTAACAAGTTTCTGATTTTGACAAACTAACTTCACCACCTCCTTATGCATCTAATGAGACCACCATCTGGAGATTTTGGCCACTCCAAGAAATGCCTAAGTGCCCTTGGCAGTTTGTCAAACACCTTATGGGCATGATCCGCTTTGACATGTATTTTGGCATTGCACTGTGAACTTGCACCTCTGATCAAACTAGCATGTCCACTAGCATCCTAACTACCCCTATACTAGAACTGCTAATCCCCAGCTCCAACGAAGCCACCTAGCAGGCCACGGCATATCGCTGAACAGATGGTGGGCGTGCACTGGGCGCGCCCAGAGCGCGCCAACTGCAGCCGCGCACACGAGCCGCCACGTCGCGCCCCTGTTTTGGCCCACACTGCAGAACCATGCCACGTGCTCCCCTTCTCGCCAAAACACGCCAGCCCGCCCTGGCGTCCTCAGCGCCACCACCAGAGCCCTCTTGGCGGCACGCCGGCGTCCGCATTACGCCTCTGTCACGGTCGGCGCCGCCCGAGCCTCCTCCGTTCGCCAGCTGCCCTCGTGAACAGGCCGTCCTCATCCGCTCGCCCTCCCGACCCCGCTAGCCTCCTCCATGTCACCCTGCCGCAAACAGTGAGGCGGTTCGCCGGCAAGCTTATCCGCAGCCACGGGAACTGACCTCGCCGGGCTATATAAAGCCCTCTCGATCCTGCCTAGGCTCACGAGCAGCCTCACACCGTACCCCTAGTGCCCCGTTGCCGTCCATTGGAGAGAAAGGGGCCGTCTTCCCCAACTCCGGCAAGATCGGCCGCCACCTTGCTCCGGCAAAATACGGCCAAGGCCGAAGCCCCCAGACCCCTCCCGTGCTTCCATCCCCCTCCCCATGACCCTACGGAGCCGCCCAACACCTCAGAACAGCTCGAGAACCACCATAGCCCAGGACCTCAAATCCACCCGAAGCCTCCTCCGCCGCGAAGCTCGCCACCGGCAGCTCCCTCCGTCCCCACCTACCTGGCGACCACCGGGAGGACCGCCCTGGAGTGGCGGATCCATCCCCGCCCTCGGGGCCCCGCGAGGAGCCGCCAATCGCTGGCGACGATCGCCGGAGCCCCCGCCTTTGTTCGGCCAGAGGAGGAAGGAGGCGGGGGAGACCAGTCAAACCTGACCAGTGGGCCCTCTGGACCCACTGTCAGCGACCCACCCCGCCGCCACGTGTTTAAGTGAAGGCGTACAACTCCCCAGTACGTTTTCCCTACACCGAAAACGTATTCCGTCTGAAGCGTTTTATTTTATATTTTTTTTTAAACAGATTTTGACCACAACTTTGACTGCCTATAACTTTTTAAATACAACTCCAAGTGAAATGATTCTTTTTCCCATCTCTCTCAAATTTGATCTAGTTTATTTTAAGATTTATTTCAAAAAAATTCAGACAACCTTTTGGTACTGTTTTAAAACTATATATTGATTCAAAAATACTTTTAATTACGATTTTGGAGAGAGGAGAAAGCATTCAAATGTTTTGGAGTGCACCCTGCCTTTCCACACATTGAAGGCAAGCATTCGGAACCCCGGCATAATATTATTGTGTGTTCGATGACACGTTTATAACATCACCTCACTTTGGAGGAACTTGTCATTTCATGTGATATGATCATATGCATGGGTGCATGTTATTGATTTCCATGCTGTTGGAAATGAACACAATTGTGATGATAATCATCCTCATGTGCCTTGCATGCATACCGGAGGGAATCCGGGAAAAACCTCTGCCTTGGGTAGGCATGAGTTTGTCGTCGGTCTCCGTCGGGACAGGTATGTCCCGTATGGCATGGTAAGGTATAATGAGCGGTGACTCTGTTGGTTGAGTTATATTTCGTTATACTAATCATGCAGGGAAATACTTAAACCTCCTGAGTCGACCGTAGATCGAGTCTTGTGCCAGTAACCCCCATACTTGCTTCGTACTACCACTCATCTCTACAACAAGTAGAGTACGGTTCAGTAATTTGTCAACCCCTTTCTAGCACACACTGTACAGAGGGGCCGGGATGAGGGTACCAAGGCCATGGATTAAAGCCAGTCATCCGGTCAGGGGGCATGGGTGTTTTGGTTGTAGCCGAGGGGGTAGCTTCCCCAGTTTTGCGCGCGGTATAAATTTTGTGATCCCATGCTAATCGAGGTTGTAGCCTCCCCACTTAGAGTTTTGCTTAACGAGTGTCATGGGTGATTCCAGACACCGGTGAGTTAAGCTGGTGTGTGCAAGTCAGGTGCGTTTTCATTTAAAAGACCGTAGACGGAATTAGTCCCGATGGACTAAAGGAATCCGTTACTCGTGGGTAAAGAGTACATCCTCTGCATAGATTAAACCTATTCGAATAGCCGTGTCCATGGTTAAGGACTATAGTCTGGGATGGGTCAAGTGTCGGTCTTAGAGTCGGTCTTCAGAGGTGAAACTGTTAAACCAGAACTGGAATTACTACTTGTGACTTGTGATAATTATTATTATTATTATTGTTGACTAACCCGTGATATTATTGTTATTATCGAGTATCTCTGGGATGGTTCTACCTCCGGGATATTCACTATGATTGTTTCTTTTAAAGCCCTTTATGTGGTGTCGCTCAGACGCCCGACTGTGGCATTTCTTTTAAAGCCCTTTATGTGGTGTCGCTCAGACGCCCGACTGTGGCATTTCTTTTAAAGCCCTTTATGTGGTGTCGCTCAGACGCCCGACTGTGGCATTTCTTTTAAAGCCCTTTATGTGGTGTCGCTCAGGCGCCCGACTGTGGCATTTCTTTTAAAGCCCTTTATGTGGTGTCGCTCAGACGCCCGACTGTGGCATTTCTTTTAAAGCCCTTTATGTGGTGTCGCTAAGACGCCCGACTGTGGCATTGCTTGTTATTTGTTTCATATATTTTAATACTACCATGTTATTGCATTTTTATAAATAACTTGCTTGCACGCATCAGAGTTTCATTTATCTTTTGTGACTGA
>NC_041389.1:135243283-135264917 GCF_002162155.2 Triticum dicoccoides
TGTGGCATTTCTTTTAAAGCCCTTTATGTGGTGTCGCTCAGACGCCCAACTGTGGCATTTCTTTTAAAGCCCTTTATGTGGTGTCCCTCCGATGCCCGACTGTGGCATTTCTTTTAAAGCCCTTTATGTGGTGTCGCTAAGACGCCCGACTGTGGCATTGCTTGTTATTTATTTCACAAATTTTAATACTACTATGTTAATGCATTTTCATAAATAACCGCCTGCACGCATCAGAATTTATTTACCTTTTTTTTGACTGACGTCATGAGCATAAAATATTTTCAGCACACCATCGTTATGTTATACCTGTGTTCATAATGTTTGCAAGTACATTCAAAGTACTCACTGGCTTGTCCCTGGCTATTGTCTTGGCCAGATTTTCTTGCACGGAGAGGAGCGACGCGATGACAGCCCCAGAACCTAAGCAACGGAGATAGAAGCCTCGCGGAGATAGGAGTTAACCTGGTCAGCTGGTCCTGTTGGGAAATGGAGTCCCATAGACCCTGATGATCCTCAAACCGCTTCCGCCCTCAACCACTAGAAACCATTTGTTGTACTCACAGGCCAGAATGGTCTTGTACTACATATTTTGTATTTTGCTTAGAATTTCTGTATCAAGTTGGAGCCTCATCAGCTAACAGTAATCCTGGGGCTGATGAGCACGACGGTCTTTTTCTGGAAATTTATACCCGGAAAACCGGTCGTGACATACATGACGATAGATTCCACCAGTATAGGCAGCCAATCTGTGCATCGACCGCGTAAACGATGCCATCATGCACTATAGCATCAGACAGAAATGTTGCCTCAACAGGATTGATGATGAGCCATAACCATGTACGGTGACCAGATTCCAGATAGACTAATCCCATGTTGAACAAGGCAATGAGCTTGTAATCCATGTAGTCTTCTGATGGTGTGGGCACTTCGCATATTAGAACTTTCAGCAAACAGAGGTCAAGCCAAAAGCTTGACGCGTCTCGTGCGTAGTACGCGGGAGTGTTCGGCGGGCCGTAAGGCTCGATGGTGGCGGTATCCAACCATGGAAGGGTGATCTCTCGCTGGGTGTAGATATCCACGAGACGCCACGGACTACCAGATTGGTGGACGAGGACAATCCAGTTGGCCTTCATGCCCGCCCAGTAGTGGCCGTGCATGAAGGACAGGTGGACGGGTAGTGGTAGCATGTCGAGGGGCACCACGACAACCTCCATAGGATCGTCAAGTCGGTGTTTGGGCCACCTGCGAGGATCGGGCATCAGCAAGCAGGGTGTCTTGAAAAGAGCCGGCCGGTTGCAAACAAGTAGACGGTACAAAGACGCCGAGCATGCGGCCAGACGGACGGTACTGAGTAGGTCCATACGATTACAGATCTGCTCCAAGAGAACATCGGGGATGGAATTTCAATCGCGGCTCTGCGTGTCAGTCGGTTCTACAATTGGGGTTTTCGGTGCCTGCGAGCCAGCGAGGAAGTGGATTTGGGCGGGCAAGCGAAGAAGCTTCTCCTCATGTGGCCGAACAGTGAGCGGGGGGATATGGTACACGCGAGCTACCAAGTAAGATGGCACGGGCGGGCGAGCAGTGAGCGGGGGGAAATGGTGTGCGACCGACGATGGGGAAGACAGGAGGAAGAAGAAGAGAGGAGGAAGCAGAGTGAAAGACGGGGAAGAAAGTGCATTAAATCTCAATTCTACTAGTACTACTACCAGGATATACCGTCCTTCGGAGTGTAAATAGTTACACGGATGACATGTGGGTCTACCTCATGAGGGCCCATATGCCAGTTAATGGAGGAGAGAGGTGCGTAGGCGTATTTGCGGAAGTGTGCTCTACCGGACAAACATGATGGCAGTACTGGGTAAGGTTGATTTAGTAACACCAACACGCTGGTTCAGCTTATTAATTAAGTGTCCCATCTGCTGCAGCGTGTATTGTCGCTTCACTGCGAAGACTAGTTGAATAGTTCTCTCTGACCGAGATGGGGAATAATGGATCACGAAGACTTCCTATCTACAGTATCCATGTGCCTCTATGCTCACTTCACTCATTTTGCTCCGTACGTAGTCACTTGTTGAAATCTCTAGAAAGACAAATACTCTGTATTTGGGAACAGAGGGAGGCTTTTACTCCGTATTTGGGAACAGAGGGAGGCTTTTACTCCGTATTTGGGAACAGAGGGAGGCTTTTACTCCGTATTTGGGAACAGAGGGAGTATCACCATATGGAGGGAACAGTGGAAGCTTGAAATATGAACATGTCAATGGGAGGGAGTCAGCCTCATGCATGCATGCATGCATGCAACATGCAACACTCACATGTACACATGGACGCACGCAACACTCACGCACCCATGCGGCACATAGCACACGACGCAACACACATGCTCACGCTCAAGCGCTCAACCTACTCCCTACGTCCTTGAAATATTGTACATTTAGAGATTTACACATTGACCAGGGTATAATTAAGGCCCAAAAGTAGCAAACTTATGTGTGCATGCGACCATTGAGAGAACAAGATTAAATGAAGGTTGTTGCATGTTATAATTAAGGATAGACATGTAGCCTATACCTAGAGCACAAGTTGGTGCATTAGTCAATCAATATCGATTTAGATTAAAGGCTAAATGCATTTGAAGTGTAGATGTAGTACACTCTTTTTTAGCTGATGTACACTCTTTGTTGGAAGACCGAAGGAGTACACATGCATGCACTCACATACACAGCCAGGGTGGTTCGCGCGCAAGAGTTGGACTCCTGTCGCGCCTGCATAAAGTTTTGTTTAACTGATTTCTTTGCTCTGCTAACTAACAGGTGGGACCAAGGGACCAAGTGACAATTTAACCAGTCAACAAAGTGCCATGTCGACTATGTGGCCGATCAGTAGGGTGCAATACGGTGCTCTACGATGAGCTAGTGATTGTATAATCACCGCAAAACTATATATAGTGACCGTAAAGAGTGTATTATTACATACGTTGACCGCCAGTGTATTTTTCTTGTTTCAAATTAAGCCATATTAACCAGAAAGGACGCGGTATGGACTAGTACTAGTACTACTTTGATGTGTCCCGTCAACTCGCCGAACAAGGAGAAGCTTGCTTACTATGCCACTCCCTCGCCCACGCACGCGGTGGCTCACAGGACGAGGAGAGGTTTTGACTACAGCGCCCTCTCACTCTCCCTCTCCCTCGCCCTCGCCCTCTCCCTCACGGTGGACATGCAGCAGTTCAATCGGTGTCAGATTGCCAGAAGCATATTGTACCGTAGTATCATCATTGTTGGACCTTCCGAAGAGGCGAAGAGCCGAGTGCAAGGTTCACACGAGTACGAACTGTTGAACCTGCCGAAGAGGCAAAAAGCCAAGCACAAGGTTTTATAGGAGTTGTCATCCTAGTAGGAGTATACTACAACTATAGTGAACGATGCTACTGTATGATGCCGCCACGTCACCTATATCCAAAGTTGTGCCACCTTTTTTTTCTCAAAGAGCGTATTGGAGCCCGTGCAGCAACCACACAAGTTGCACGTACACAGAACACATTTACTGGTTGTCAGGACCCTGACTCAATGCCACATCGATCTAGCATGTAACACCTCATATCACTTTGCGGCCTCACGCACGGTATTCCCACGGGTGTTGCCTTACCTTTGCCCGGAACCGTTTGCGCCTTTTGGCACACGTATATGATAGTGTCGCTAGCATCCATATGATAAGGAGCCCGGGCTGACATGGCTAGTCGTAAACCCAAAGTGGCACAGACTTACAGGGACAGGCATCCATGACCCAGCATCGAACGTGTCGGTCATCAGCGAGTGAATCCAGGCTGTAGCACTGGGCTAGCAGGACTCCGGTGAACTGGGCTGTAGCAGGCTAACAGAACTCCGGTATTCATCGCGTGACATTTCCCCGAAGGGACAAACACAGGAACGAAGAAGGACACATGCCGGCCAGCCTAAGTGTTCCGGAGCAGTAGCGAGCTACCATGGCTCAGTGGAGACACTAGGAGACATTTCCCGGTAAGAGAGGCTACTAAGGATAAACAACTAGGTTGTCAGATCCCACACATACCAAGCATTTCAATAACATACACACAATATGGTCGATATGTGCAAATACAACATGGCATCACAACATGACTCTATGACTCAAGTATTTATTCATTAGGCTCCGAGGAGCGAGATATTACAAACATGGGTCTCACGACCCAACATTCAGAGCATACAAGTCAAAGCACAAGCGGAAGCTTAACATGTCTGGGTACAAACATCTATAAATGAAAAAGGCTGAGAAGCCTGACTATCTACCAGATCCTGCCGGGGGCACAAGATCGTACCTGAGGTAACAAGCTAAACGTCGAATTCCACGCGGTACTACTAGCGAGACTGAAGTCTCTCTGCAAAAACATAAATTAAGCAACGTGAGTACAAATGTACCCAACAAGACTTACATCAGAACTAACTACATATGCATCATTATCAACAAGGGGATGGTGGGGTTTAACTGCAGCAAGCCAGCTTTGACTCGGTGGCTAACCTGAACTACGACTGCAAGTAACTCTTTTGAGGTGGCGCACACGAGTCCACATATTCACCAACCAATACACCACTATGGATCCCCTCCCGTCTCCCTACGAGAACGCCATCCATAGCACTCACGCTTATCTTGCGTATTTTAGAGTATCCACTTTCACTTGTCTATGAACTGCACAGGCAACCCAGAAGTCCTTTTCCGCGACACGGCTATTCGAATAGATGATGTTAACCCTGCAGGGGTGTACTTCTTCACACACGCTCTCACCACTTACCGCCGTTTACACGACATGTACTCGGCAACCTTCAAGCGGAAGCACAACATGGGTGTCGGCCACGGCCTACCTAAACACTCAAGTCTCTAGTCCAGGTTTATCGCCTATTCGGGTTCCATCCATGAGGAGATCCGGCCGGAGTTTCGCTCACAGCCCCAAACGATGTGTGCAGGGTTCCCGAGATACCTAACGGGTATTCGGTACATCGTGCCATGTGCCTACCGCATCATAGCCCATCCCTCCGGTCAGCGCTGCCCACGGCCTCCAGCATACTACAAACACCAGAAACTACTTGCAACTCCTGGACAGAGGACAAGGGTGATTAAGAAGCCGAGAGGGTCCATTGGTTTCGGGCCCAATGCGTGGTAGTAGCTGAATCATGGATCACAAACACAGAACTCAGTTCCTGAGGACGGCTGCAATGAGACAACCCACCATGTACTCCTACATGGCCTCTCACCGCTACCTTTACCAAATCGTGTTCACACACTTAGCTCACACACAGTAGGGCATGTTCATACACCTCTGATTCATTCCCGATGAATCAGACCTGACTCAACTCTAAGCAGTAGCAGGCATGACGAACAAGCATGAATGAGTAGGCACAACAGGGCTCAAACAACTCCTACTCATGCTAGTGGGTTTCATCTATTTACTGTGGCAATGACAGGTCATGTAGAGGATAAAGGGGTTCAGCTACCGCAGCAAGTAATAGTTGAATCATTGTTGTCCTAATGCAGTAAAAGAGAGCAGAAGCGAGAGAGTGGGATTGTATCGGAATGAACAAGGGGGTTTTGCTTGCCTGGCATTTCTGAAGATGGTATAGTTCTTCATCGGTGTCATCGATCTCATCGTCGGTATCACGTCTATCGAGAGGGGACAAATACCGGCAATACAGAAGGGAACACAATCAATGCAATGCACAATATGATGCATGATCATGACATGGAAAAATGAGTGTGTTGGGCTAATACAACTATAAACCAGATTAAATGAAGTTGGTTTGAACCAAGGGTTCAAATTCCAACTCCACATCTGATTATTTAAATGCCATTCATTTCATTTGTCCTAAACAGTAGTTATAAGTTGTTCTAACATGCATGAAAATGGTACAGATGGATAGATTGAATTTGTTTGATCATTTTTCATATATAATTTATTTAATTTGGAGTTACGGTTGAATTTCTATGATTTTTAGAAGTTTAGGACATTTTCTGAAAATAATAAATCATTTAAGATTTATTTAAATTCTAGAAAACATTTACTGCGTCAGCAGTGCGTCACCGTGACGTCAGCAGTCAGCTGACCAGGTCAAACCTGACCAGTGGGGTCCACTGGTCAGTGACCCAGTGATGTTTAGTGTCACAGACAGGTGGGCCTGGTCAACGGCCATGTCAGCATGGTCAAAACTAACGCATGGGCCCAGTCCGATTAGATTAAACCTAACTAATTCCGTTGGTTGCTTAGTTAAACTGGTGGGGCATGTCTGTCAGTGGCTCAGGGCTGGTTAGTTAGCTGGTCATTAGCGGCTAATGACAGCGCCACGTCAGCTCACCGGAGGCTAACCGGCGACGACCATGGCCGACGGCGGAGGTGCACCGTATACTTGCTACGAAGCACCATTCGACGCGCGGTTTTCTCCTACGGGTTCCTGGGAGAGAGGCGCATCCAGAGAGACAAGCGGCAACAGCTGGGGTGGCCGGAGCTGACGGCGGCGAGCTCTTTTGCGGCCGCCGGAGTTCAGTTGCGCACGGGATCGTGTTTCAGTGCGTAGAAGAGCGGTGCAAGGGGCTAGAAGGGCGCTACGCATCACGAGGAGTAGGTTGGACACTCCAGGGTGACCATTTGGTCACCGGAGCATCGTCGACGGCGAGCTCAGGCGGCGGTGCATTTCGGTCATCAAGGGGGTGACGGCTACGGCAATCAAACGAAGAGGGGAAGAGGGGGAAACGGTGGCGGAGCTCACATGGGTCGCGTAGAGATGGTCAGCGAGCTCGGGGAAGCGACGATGGTGGCGAATCGACGGTGAAGATCCTCGGTGGCCGGCGATGGAAACGGTGATGCCGGCGACGTTATGTCACGTCCGTAGTTCCATGGCTTGGTGGAGAGGATGAGGAAGACGTCCCGGAGCTCTTGGACAGGTCAGGGGAGCAAGGGGGTGGTTGTGGCCGCAGTAACGGCGTCGGCGGCGACGAGCTCCGCTCGGTGGGGAAGAGAGAGGGATCCAGGGGGAAAGTGAGGGTGAGGGAGTGAGCAAGGAGGGTCCAGGAGATGTCGTGGCGTTGCGGGAGACGTCCAGGGGGAGGAGGAGGCAGCCAGGCAGGGAGGAGGTGGCCGGGGCACGTGGCCGCGCGCGCTGGGCGCGTGCCCATCCTCCTGGCAGGGAGGAAGACGACAGCGGAGGCCTAGATGGGCTGGGCCGCATAGGAGCTGGGCCGGCTGGGCTACCAGGTGAGCGCCAGGTAAGATTCTTTCTCTCTTTCTTTCTCTTTTCTATTTTCTGCAATTGGTTTTGATTTGATTTAAAATATCAAATCATTTTTCTAAAACTTTCTGTAAATTGGATGTGAGCTCAGGAACTAGTCCAAGGTCACAGGCAACTTACAAAAATATTTGAACTTTATTTCTTATATAATAGAAATAAATTCAACTCAAATATGTCATTGGTTTAAGTCAAAGACCCAAAAATAAATAATTCTGTGATTCCAAAAATATTGGTTTGAATTTTACCTCTTACCAATATTTTCACAGAGTAACAGGAACATTTCTTTGGACTCATTTGAAGAGATTTAAATGTTGGTTATTTTTAGAGGTCTTCTGAGGCTTTTGAAAATTCCTCAATTCAAATTTCATTTGAATTAAAACATGATGCTCACATGAAGGTCTAGCCTAGTGCATAACAGGACCAGGGATGTGACAACTCACCCCCACTAAACAAAAATCTCGTCCCGAGATTCAAGCGTAGGGTAAGGTGAAGGGGGAACGCAAACTAGCACAATCTTCACGATTCAGGCTGCACTTCATAGGAACGTTGTTTCGATCACCATCTTTGTCTCGACGTCTTGTTCTGAGAACTCCAGTTATTATGACAAAGAGAGGAGAAGGAGACTCTAGAAGGATCGATCTTCTCGAAGGTCGAACAACTCAGGATTAACTCACGGAATGGGACATAGCAACATCTCTCGAGCTGAGAGACGAAGCACACCTCT
The DNA here is from genome assembly GCF_002162155.2 of Triticum dicoccoides. Lineage (NCBI taxonomy): Eukaryota > Viridiplantae > Streptophyta > Magnoliopsida > Poales > Poaceae > Triticum > Triticum dicoccoides. Next base: position 135,251,300 of record NC_041389.1, read on the forward strand.
AGAGGAATGGAGTGGAATAGATGACGGAGTTTTACCAGGTAGACTACAATTCCACACTTAATAAGGTGGTGAACGGTTGTCAGCGCAGCGAGGAGTTAAGTTGCCATGATACCACAACGATGCACCTTAGGGAAGGTGACTCGTAGAAATATCTCCTTAAGTGGCAAAAAGAATTACCTTTGATTCAAAGATCATTGAAACTCTTTATACCAGCCTAAGGTAATTCACAATCGATCATTTGGAGGAGTTCGGTGGAATGACATACCTGGATTAGAACGGATGATGTGGATTACCTTGTTGAAGACAACACAAGGGATGATTTTAGTAATTGGGGAGAAGCCCAACAGTAGAGAGTGAGTCCACTGTTTGAAAAGTTATAGCATAACCGAGGAAGCTGAGAGCAAACCCAGTTAGTGCCGATGATAACACCTAGCGCTTGTGCGTGCTCTCAAGAACTTGAGCATTTCCATAATCATCAAGGTTTTACCAATATCTGTATCAAGGATCCGGGCAACACAACTTACTACCATGATGAATGATGATGGATGATGCAGATGCAAAAGAAGATAACACCTTCTCAGATTTCACCTTAGAGGAGCTAAGGGAACAAAATCTGGATGATCGACCGAGAGACATTTAGCACTCCGCTTCTAATGTTCTCCTTGATGTGCTAGCGTAATCCATAGATAATTATGGTTTGATATCTTGATATCTAGAACATCAAGTAAAAGGTCGGACTTCAGGAACACAAAAATCCATAAGGAACAACTAGGGAGTAGATCCTACGAAATCCTTATGGGGAGGTGGCCAACTTCCTCAAACAAGATACTACAATAATAGGTCTTCCGGCTAGATGTGTTGGCCACGACATCCACTTTACCGGTTACAGTGAGACCATTATTATCGTTCTTGGCAAAACGTTCCAACCATCATATCTGCCTGAGATTCAGATCTGGCTGGTGTCAGGATATTCTAGACTCATCGAGTCTAGGAAGAAAAATGAAAGTTTGCAACACAAATCGACGAGATGACGTTGCGAGATTCTCGGGAAATGAACTACGATCGTAAGCTCCAAAACATGAGCTGGTTCTGCTACAAACATGTGAACATGCTGTCTCAGACAAGCATGACCACATAGTAGTCTTATAATAAAACACTACCGAGTTAAGGTGGGGAACCATCATCGATGATAGCGAAGTCTCCACGCGTGGAAGTCCAAAGAGTTCACCTTAGACAGACTCCTTATCTCTGAACAACTCAATCAGTGGCTTGGTGTGCTAGGGACACATATGGAATGAAGGTTGCAAGTCTCCAAACCACAGAATACTTCGCACGTATGCATAATTGATTTGGGATAATTCCAAAGGAGGCAACATTGACTTTCTCGAATTCTCGGCGGCAACTTGCATCAGATGCACGTGAATTAGAGGAAGTCACTTCTCTCATCCGAACATATGCTTCATGAGCTAGCATGAAGAAATGCTTTCAAAAGTTTCCAACACTAGCTGGATGTTCAACACGAATCATAGAGGAGACAAAATGCTGCTGATGGGCTCAACAACAAGTCATCGAGATTTCCATGTAAATGGAATTCCATAATTATGTGAACAAGTGATAGCATTGGTCAGACCCAAAAGATATAATGGTGTATGCTCGAGGGATCAACCACGAGTAAGACAACATTACGAATATCGTTGGTTCTGGTCTGATTTGATGATAGCCCATACTCAAATCAAAGGTTGGATAAAATGATAGGTCCATTAACTGATCACGAGGGTCAGTCGATGAAAATACCATCTTTCTTCAGCACACGTACAAGATATCCCTTAAAATGAACTAAATCGGACAAGCTTCTATCTTCCAACTCTCCAAGTTGTTGTTTAGCTTAACCAACTAGCTCAGGGGTATCCTGCACAGATCCTTGGAGAAGGTTGGTTTACAAGAAACCAACTTGATCACGAGCTCAACATAGTGGTCGGGTGACGACCCGGTGATACTTCCGAGAAGATAATCGGAAAATCACAAACCACCGATATGTTATTAAGCTCAAGATCAATCTTGCTTTTCAGGGCAAGACGATATGATCAAGAGAGTGATGGATTGACACAATCCTATCTCATTGATCGAGGAGTGCACCAGGGAAAATGGACTAGGTAGCACGATCAATCTTAGGATGGAAATTTAATAACCAACACACTAAGAATGAAATTGTTGTCCATTAACTACTAAGCAACAAGGTTGTTAGGAGTATTGATTTCACACATCACGGTTCACTTGTCGGCATTCCGGTTGCAACAACACGGGAACCGAGGGATGAACAACGATGGCGAGAGGTATCACTGCATCAAGAGTTCATAGGATGGTGTGCAATTCCCATGATATTCCTGATATAAAGATGGTAATACTTCAAGGTAAAACAGACCAGAAGCTGGATTAGCAATTTGATCTACGGGATACAACTGCTTTGACCCAATCCCAGAGATGGACGAGGTACTGGAGTTTGTTTCTCCTAGTCATTCTGGAGTAGAATGGCTTGACGGACCACAAGAGTAATAGGCATCGATAACACGAATGCACAATTACTCCTGACTATCAATTGATAGACGAAGGTCAGAATACAACTAAAGAGGGACAACTCAAGGGAACATATAACTTTCTGAGTTGTGGATGCATAGGTTAGTATGTCGAATCAAGTTCAACGGGTTTCTTTCGGATAACCCATGCAGAAAGGTAGAACTGGCAGAGTCGCAATATAGAACGGAGTACTCCTCAAGAGCACCCTGGTTGTGATCTTTTGGCTCAAAAGAACTTCTACCATAAGCAGTTCATGGTATTTGGAAGAAGGAAATAGCACGGACCTCGAGGACTAATGCAAAGGTTACTAATAACCTAAAGGAACGAGCAAACACTATCAACATGAGGTAAGTAGGGTGAATCTCGGGTTCAAAACCCAAGGAGTAGAATACCTACTAGTAAGTAGCATCACGGGATGCTTTCGAGAATAAAGGCCAGAATCATCACACTGGAACACAAATCATGGCTAGATTACTAGATGATCCCCTAGGACACCTAGGGTCATAATAATAATTCCAACATATATGTCGAGGCAATAGAATACCTCAACTTAGCGATTAGTGTGATTAACCTGGCCCAAAGGAACATAAAACCCAGAGGGAAAGGATTTGCAAGTGCATCAGATTGTTTAGAAACCTGGGATGACTCGGACAGCATAACGGCTGTAAATGCTCAAAATATATAAGACCTCCTACAAAATGGGGGCATAGCCACTCAGAAGTACAATATCAAGGTTTCAAGATCAACAGTTAACAAATGGAAGTAGTATAAACTAAACTGAGGCTTGAATCCAACAATCCTATAAGTCTACGGATTAGTAACACGTGATCCTGATAGATAGATGAGAAGGCCTAGTTCTTAATCCCCGTAGAAGAGAAGAGGATGACTCAGATCAGAAGGCCATGAGGTATAAGGAGTAAAAAGAGCCTTACGTTCCATTCCACAATCAATTCCCTTATATAACTAAAGAATTTCTAGACTCAACTTCGACCAGTTTGGCTTGGTAATCCTACAGGCAGTCAAGCTCTGATACCAAAGTTGTCAGGACCCCGACTCAATGCCACATCGATCTAGAATGTAACACCTCATATCACTTTGCGGCCTCACGCACGGTATTCCCACGGGTGTTGCCTTACCTTTGCCCGGAACCGTTTGCGCCTTTTGGCACATGTATATGATAGTGTCGCTAGCATCCATATGATAAGGAGCCCGGGCTGACATGGCTAGTCGTAAACCCAAAGTGGCACAGACTTACAGGGACAGGCATCCATGACCCAGCATCGAACGTGTCGGTCATCAGCGAGTGAATCCAGGCTGTAGCACTGGGCTAGCAGGACTCCGGTGAACCGGGCTGTAGCGGGCTAACAGGACTCCAGTATTCATCGCGTGACATTTCCCCGAAGGGACACACACAGGAACGAAGAAGGACACATGCCGGCCAGCCTAAGTGTTCCGGAGCAGTAGCGAGCTACCATGGCTCAGTGGAGACACTAGGAGACATTTCCCGGTAAGAGAGGCTACTAAGGATAAACAACTAGGTTGTCAGATCCCACACATACCAAGCATTTCAATAACATACACACAATATGCTCGATATGTGCAAATACAACATGGCATCACAACATGACTCTATGACTCAAGTATTTATTCATTAGGCTCCGAGGAGCGAGATATTACAAACATGGGTCTCACAACCCAACATTCAGAGCATACAAGTCAAAGCACAAGCGGAAGCTTAACATGTCTGGGTACAGACATCTATAAATGAAAAAGGCTGAGAAGCCTGACTATCTACCAGATCCTGCCGGGGGCACAAGATCGTAGCTGAGGTAACAAGCTAAATGTCAAAGTCCACGCGGTACTACTAGCGAGACTGAAGTCTCTCTGCAAAAACATAAATTAAGCAACGTGAGTACAAATGTACCCAGCAAGACTTACATCAGAACTAACTACATATGCATCATTATCAACAAGGGGATGGTGGGGTTTAACTGCAGCAAGCCAGCTTTGACTCGGTGGCTAACCTGAACTACGACTGCAAGTAACTCTTTTGAGGTGGCGCACACGAGTCCACATATTCACCAACCAATACACCACTATGGATCATCTCCCGTCTCCCTGCGAGAACGCCATCCATAGCACTCACGCTTATCTTGCGTATTTTAGAGTATCCACTTTCACTTGTCTATGAACTGCACAGGCAACCCAGAAGTCCTTTTCCGCGGACACGGCTATTCGAATAGATGATGTTAACCCTGCAGGGGTGTACTTCTTCACACACGCTCTCACCACTTACCGCCGTTTACACGACATGTACTCGGCAACCTTCAAGCGGAAGCCCAACGTGGGTGTCGGCCATGGCCTACCTAAACACTCAAGTCTCTAGTCCAGGTTTATCGCCTATTCGGGTTCCATCCATGAGGAGATCCAGCCGGAGTTTCGCTCACAGCCCCAAACGATGTGTGCAGGGTTCCCGAGATACCTAACGGGTATTCGGTACACCGTGCCACGTGCCTACCGCATCACAGCCCACCCCTCCGGTCAGCGCTGGCCACGGCCTCCAGCATACTACAAACACCAGAAACTACTTGCAACTCCTGGACAGAGGACAAGGGTGATTAAGAAGCCGAGAGGGTCCATTGGTTTCGGGCCCAATGTGTGGTAGTAGCTGAATCATGTATCACAAACACAGAACTCAGTTCCTGAGGACGGCTGCAATGAGACAACCCACCATGTACTCCTACATGGCCTCTCATCGCTACCTTTACCAAATCGTGTTCACACACTTAGCTCACACACAGTAGGACATGTTCATACACCTCTGATTCATTCCCGATGAATCAGACCTGACTCAACTCTAAGCAGTAGCAGGCATGACGAACAAGCATGAATGAGTAGGCACAACAGGGCTCAAACAACTCCTACTCATGCTAGTGGGTTTCATCTATTTACTGTGGCAATGACAGGTCATGCAGAGGATAAAGGGGTTCAGCTACCGCAGCAAGTAACAGTTGAATCGTTGTTGTCCTAATGCAGTAAAAGAGAGCAGAAGCGAGAGAGTGGGATTGTATCGGAATGAACAAGGGGGTTTTGCTTGCCTGGCACTTCTGAAGATGGTATAGTTCTTCATCGGTGTCATCGATCTCATCGTCGGTATCACGTCTATCGAGAGGGGACAAATACCGGCAATACAGAAGGGAACACAATCAATGCAATGCACAATATGATGCATGATCATGACATGGCAAAATGAGTGTGTTGGGCTAATACAACTATAAACCAGATTAAATGAAGTTGGTTTGAACCAAGGGTTCAAATTCCAACTCCACATCTGATTATTTAAATGCCATTCATTTCATTTGTCCTAAACAGAAGTGATAAGTTGTTCTAACATGCATTAAAAAGGTAAAGATGGATAGGTTGAATTTTTCTGATCATTTTTCATATATAATTTATTTAATTTGGAGTTACAGTTGAATTTCTATGATTTTTAGAAGTTTAGGACATTTTCTGAAAATAATAAATCATTTAAGATTTATTTAAATTCTAGAAAACATTTACTGCGTCAGCAGTGCGTCACCGTGACGTCAGCAGTCAGCTGACCAGGTCAAACCTGACCAGTGGGGTCCACTGGTCAGTGACCCAGTGATGTTTAGTGTCACAGACAGGTGGGCCTGGTCAACGGCCATGTCAGCATGGTCAAAACTAACGCGTGGGCCCAGTCCGATTAGATTAAACCTAACTAATTCCGTTGGTTGCTTAGTTAAACTGGTGGGGCATGTCTGTCAGTGGCTCAGGGCTGGTTAGTTAGCTGGTCATTAGCGGCTAATGACAGCGCCACGTCAGCTCACCGGAGGCTAACCGGCGACGACCATGGCCGACGGCGGAGGTGCACCGTATACTTGCTACGAAGCACCATTCGACGCGCGGTTTTCTCCTATGGGTTCCTGGGAGAGAGGCGCATCCAGAGAGACAAGCGGCAGCAGCTGGGGTGGCCGGAGCTGACGGCGGCGAGCTCTTTTGCGGCTGCCGGAGTTCAGTTGCGCACGGGATCGTGTTTCAGTGCGTAGAAGAGCGGTGCAAGGGGCTAGAAGGGCGCTACGCATCACGAGGAGTAGGTTGGACACTCCAGGGTGACCATTTGGTCACCGGAGCATCGTCGACGGCGAGCTCAGGCGGCGGTGCATTTCGGTCATCAAGGGGGTGACGGCTACGGCAATCAAACGAAGAGGGGAAGAGGGGGAAACGGTGGCGGAGCTCACATGGGTCGCGTAGAGATGGTCAGTGAGCTCGGGGAAGCGACGATGGTGGCGAATCGACGGTGAAGATCCTCGGCGGCCGACGATGGAGACGGCGATGCCGGCGACGTTGTGGTGCGTCCGTAGTTCCATGGCTTGGTGGAGAGGATGAGGAAGACGTCCCGGAGCTCTTGGACAGGTCAGGGGAGCAAGGCGGTGGATGTGGCCGCGGTAACGGCGTCGGCGGCAACGAGCTCCGCTCGGTGGGGAAGAGAGAGGGATCCAGGGGGAAAGTGAGGGTGAGGGAGCGAGCGAGGAGGGTCCAGGAGATGTCGTGGCGTTGCGGGAGACGTCTAGGGGAAGGAGGAGGCAGCCAGGCAGGGAGGAGGTGGCCGGGGCGCGTGGCCGTGCGCGCCGGGCGCGTGCCCGTCCTCCTGGCAGGGAGGAAGACGATAGGGGAGGCCCAGATGGGCTGGGCCGCACAGGAGCTGGGCCGGCTGGGCTACCAGGTGAGCGCCAGGTAAGATTCTCTCTCTCTTTCTTTCTCTTTTCTATTTTCTGCAATTGGTTTTGATTTGATTTAAAATATCAAAACATTTTTCTAAAACTTTCTGTAAATTGGATGTGAGCTCAGGAACTAGTCCAAGGTCACAGGCAACTTACAAAAATATTTGAACTTTATTTCTTATATAATAGAAATAAATTCAACTCAAATATGTCATTGGTTTAAGTCAAAGGCCCAAAAATAAATAATTCTGTGATTCCAAAAATATTGGTTTGAATTTTACCTCTTACCAATATTTTCGCAGAGTAACAGGAACATTTCTTTGGACTCATTTGAAGAGATTTAAATGTTTGTTATTTTTAGAGGTCTTCTGAGGCTTTTGAAAATTCCTCAATTCAAATTTCATTTGAATTAAAACATGATGCTCACATGAAGGTCTAGCCTAGTGCATAACAGGACCAGGGATGTGACACTAGTAATAAATTCTAAAGGACAAATGCCAGTATGCCACACAAGTTCATCTCCAATTCATGTGATAAATTTGTGCACGACTAGTCTACATATATTCACAGCGCTACCGTTCACAATTTAATGTACTCCACTTACACGTTATAGATGGGCTACATGTCCACCTCCAGGTTCCAGTCCCAGGTGTTCTTCATGGATGGCACGATCCATAGCGGTGGGCAACGGGAATCATTGTCGCAGCTTTCTAGTCCGGTTCCACACGATGGAGACTCATCCAAGCTAAAGCGACATAAATCAGGGATAGCGTGTCCCAGCATGTCGTTCATCCGGTGGTGCACACTCAAGACACAACCATGCTTCATGAATGGCAGGCTTTCTTTGTCATGCACGGAAGGTGGCATCCGCTTTACAATGAGGTAGATGTCCCCAATGAAAAGCGAGTACTCTCCAAGAGTGTTCCTCGGCACCCACGTAGCATCACGAGGGTCGAACTCGGCGCCGTTCATCTGGTACACGCGGCATCTCAGATCTGGACACATGGTGACGTACATAGTCAAGGTCCATGCATAATAATGTTGTGCTCAAATATGGCGGTCAGTAATACTGTGCAGGAAATAGTACTACTCCGGTATAGAGGAAGTAAAATAACCGGCTTATTATATATAGCCACTCTTGGCTACATGGATGAGATAGTAAGACATGGAAAAACAAAAATGGTGGAAGCTAGTGGGTTCAAGTCTTCAAGGGCCTAGCTAGCTATACGCGTCCTCCAAGGTAAAAAGTACTCCCTCCTACTAGTACTAGTAAGTAGTACAACAATGAAAGAGAAGGTGAGAGGGTTAAAAATGGAATACCTGGGTAGATGGTGACGGTCCGATTGTGGTAGATTGTGTGACCATGTTGCACATCAGTGGTACCATGGGTAATGACTGCTAAGATAGTTGATCCCAATATGCCAAAGTCAGCTACAAGGTTCCAGTACACCAAATTGCGGATGCAAATGCACATCTAGGATCGGCGATCTTATTTTGATCGGGGGATGACTGGTCCCTGCAAAATAATGGAGTACCGTTAGGGATGCAAATGATGGTTTGTGCATTCCGTTTGTAATCTCCCGTACCGTAGGATGGCAACAAGATGAAACAAGTCCCCTAGCTTGTCACCGCGAAGATGCGGCCTAGATGGCGCACGGTGTCTTCGAACGTCTATAGGTACAAATCTGCCGCCGCCAACATGCGCCAGCCTCTGCCGTTACTGCCTCTTGCATTGATGGCAATCCTTATGTCGAACACCGTGATGACATAGTAATCGTCGTAGCTGCATCGCTTTGTCGGCGGGTCCGCAGTTGCTATCTTCTTCAATCTCATGTAGGCATCATCATACGTATTCAAGCCCAGCAAGTCCGGAAGGCTGATCCCAATGGTGGAGAAGGGGTCTACGGGAACGGCCGCACTGCTGTGGATGTTGTGCAAAATGATGGTGGTATCCTGCCAGAGGTATGCAAGCCAATCTTTGTTGGCACCGACCCAGACCTATATGTAAGACGGTGGGCAGCAGAGAAATTACGGGATGGAAATGGAATAACTAAGTACTACATGATCAAACTCCATTACTGAGCTACTCATCGAACAAAATCCGACTACCTCTCAACGTCGACAACTCCAGCGAAGTCAACGTGCAACCATGGCCAGGGAGCGGTGGACTGTTTGAAGGATTGTCTCATAGAAGAACCTTCTCCTCGAGGACGCACAGAAGACCAACAAGCATGGCCTTTTCCCAAGCCTGTTTAAGCACCGTCTTGAGAAAGTTGGTGCAGGAAGCACCGAGTCTTGCGGCGGTGAGAACGTCGGAGCGGCGTGTGATTTCTCTCAGAGGATCGTCGTCCAAGGTCTCCCAGCCCCGACGAGGAGGAGAACCGTCTAGCAAATCCATGGGCGCAGTGACGAACTACCTTCTCTTCTTGGGGAGGGGAACTGGCGAGGAGGAGATAAGAGCGTAGTAACCGCAGGGCCTCGTCCCTTCCAACTGTAGATCGTTCCTTAGCGAAGGGGTGAGACTATTATTTACCACTAGTACTAGCATTATGGGACGTTATGGGATTGCATTATACTATAAATAACAGCACTAGTAAGAAATGTTTGGCACTAGGTAGTAGTTTTTGGCGTGGATTAAGAAATTTTGGGTATGTTTTTTCTATTTTTTGTACACGCCAACTAGTGTCAAAAAACGTCTTACTTTTTGTACACACCAACTATTTTTTGGCGATGTACTGTACTTCTAGTATTGTGCACCAGTTTTGAACTCTTGAATCTCAGGGCCAAGGAGCTACAGTTGGAAGTGGAGGGTACTACTGTTCTCTAGAACCATTGTTGTACTATCAATGCAGGGAAAGTACACCTGTGTAGTGGCCTAGTGTGTACTCTCGGTGCTCTAGCCGCTCCTCTCAGGTAACTGGCCTACTCAGCCGCTCCTCTCACGCACACACTAGCAGCCTATTTATCAGCGGCGGTTACTGCGGGGGCAGAACATTTGAGTTATTTGATACAGTGAGACTAGGCTTTTCGCTTCCATTTGTGGAGGTGTAATGGATCTCGTCAAACTTTGTTAGTAGTTCCTTCTTTATGAATGAGATGAGGCAAAGCTTTTGCCTCCGTGTCAAAAAAACACATCAAGAGGAATTTCTTTTATAAAGCCGATAATGGAGTAAAGTCCATGCATGCAACGCCACAAGCTACAGAGTAGTAGTAGAGCACTTTACGTACAGAGCCGTATTGCACAGTTCCCAATGCCCTGCCAGGCTTTTCTAGCTCCTCGGGCTTAATTGGGAGGCGCTAGTTTAAATATGCTACTAGCTGATGAGGAAGCTGCAAGCGAGGTGCGGCTAGGGCGAGCACGTGACCCACAAGATGATGGGAAGGAAAACTGTTCACGTGGCTAGGCTATGCAGTGAAGCCAGATTGTGGTGCCGCGCGTCCGTTTGACTTCAAAACTCAAACTACCCGTGTAAAATATTGGCTCACAGTGAAGTTACTATTTTAAAAAAAAGGCCGCCGTGTGTTCGGCCGGGATCGAACGCACAAAACGAGGTATACAGTCCCGCGATCACTAGTAGTACTCGTTGGAGTACAACGCAACCTAGAATCGCCTTTTGTCGCTAGTAGTACATTGTTCCTTACAAGAAACACCTACTAATGCCAAGAAACTACTACCACTTTCATACGTGGCAGACTTAAGATAAGACTACCTTATCAACCATTGCACATGCCCTTACCAACCAGCCCTACCAAGAAACGACTACTCTACAAAGTGCCGTTATAGGCACGTTTTAACCCATGTCGCCCATTAAGTCAACGCCTTCTATTTGACCGGGAGGGTGTGTTTGGTTGTGTTCTCGTCTCAGCATAGTTGTTCCCTCTTCATGCATGCTCAACTCAACACCCCTCTTCATGCATGCTTCTAGTGTATTTGTGCTAAGCTAGTGTGGACTCATGCACCCTCCATACATTCTACCAAACACCCAAAAGTGGGTCGAGAAGGGAACTCTTGGGCTCATGCACCCTTCATACACCCTACTAAACACACCCAGGCGTTATGACTTGTGGGACCTACATGTCAGTCTACACAAAAATCCCTGAGTGACCTCCTACCTCTGGCCCGTCCACCTAGTCATCCTCGGCCATGGGACGTAGCTACCGCTGCCATCAGAAGGCGAGGTCAAAATCACCGGCGGTGCGGAGCCCATCTTGCGGCAGCCCGGATGCTAGCTCCGTCCGGCGCTCGCGGCCGCTAGCTAGCCAAGATAGCTCCATCCAGCTGCTTGTCTGCAAGGTTTGCTAGCTAGATTGGCACAGCAACTTGCTCGCACGCGCCGCGCTAAGGCGAGCCATCTGGCTCGAGCGAAGGCTAGCGTGGCGGCTTGCTCCCTTGTGAGTCACGCTCGGGCCATCCTGCCAGCCTGTGTAGAGGCCAGCGCGGTGTCCGGCCCGTCCGCGGAGCGGCGGACAACTCGCTCATCACCGACGCCACCGACAAACACGCATCAATATTGTTTGAAGTAATGTTCAGGAAAAATAATGATTTGAGGGCGAATAACAGGATAGAAGGTCAGATGTGGGTCCCTTGTGTCAACGGTCAAACAAAATGTGTTGGTTTAAGCTGCCTCATCAGCACGGACGTGTGGGCCAACCCTGTCATAAATGGGTTTAAACGAACCTAACCGGTACTAGGTAGTAGTTTTTGGCATGGATTAAGAAATTTTGGGTATGTTTTTGCTATTTTTTGTACAATAGATTCTTCCTAGGGCTGGCTGAAAGTGGTAGTTTTTTGTTAAATACTCTATATATTGTAAGTAGGAGTGGAAGTTAAGCTTTGGAAGCCAATAAGAAAGGCTAGTTACATAGTGCATATGTGTACATGATTGAAAGTAAATATCAACCATGAGTGACTAATATCTTGATGGAGAACTCGAAACTATGGAAATACTAGGATTTTTTTTGCATGGTTGGAAATACTAGCAATGTTCATGTGCGTTGCAACGGATCATAATTAGAATAATACTTATTCACAAACTTGATACAAAACACTCTAATTTTGATATACATATATCACTAGATATATATGATGTTTCAATTAGAATATATTCCTTGGGTTGTTTTGGTGAGGCCGGGGAGGGATGTGGTTGGTTTTAAGATAGTAATTATGGGTTTTTCTGCAAATTGGTAGACAAGTGGGATGTTGGTAAGAAAAGGCAACAACTTACCTCACAGTCCTTAGATGTAGATCTAATGGTCAGAACCGACGGATGGCAGACACACCATCATCACCAACTTAGTCTTCTGTAGGAGTACTAGCAAACACTTGTTGTGATTGACCCATGCAGGAGTAATCCCATGTGTAAAAACTAATGATATCTTGAGAAATAGGAGATAAGGTGAAGAGGAGTGGGGCGTGGTGGTGATTGGTGGTCGGACTAAGCGGAGGCATGGGGATTGACGACGCCGGCAGCGGCCACCAGGCCAGTTTGTTCTAGAGGCTTCCTTTCTTAATTTCTCAACAATGAGGTTGTTGGAGATAAAGATGAACGAGGGAAGGCCTTGTCTGCAAATGTGGAGAGGGGTGCGGGTATCTTTTAGTTTAATTTCCATTCGTCGAATATAGATCGGACGGTCTGTATTGCAAGATGGCACGTGTACCATCATCACCAACTCGGTTTTTTATAAGAGAAGAAATATAAGTATGGAGATACAAACGTATTGTCGATACTTGTTTCCGTAAACTAGCATTTACATTCTATTTAACACCTCAGCATGTGGGGCCATAGCACAATGACTTCTCGACTGTGTAAAACAAAGGGTTTCCCGTCGCCGATAAGGAGGGGGTGACGGCGGAGCGCTTTTTGGCTTGCCCTAGTCCTAGTAGTCATACTAGGTGGTCTAAGCACGTGTAGATTTATTCTTTTTCAAGTCTCGTGTTGGCTATACTGCCACGACTATTGATGAATATACGGTAAGTTATTCACGGGGAAACCCTTGTTGAGCGTGTTTGCGAGAGAGAGAGAGACTGAGTGCATGTGTGATATGTCTAGAGATTGAGGCAATGATAACAGATTCTTTGTGTCTATGTGTGTGGAGGATAGAGAGAGACATGTCCATGGGGCTTTGTGTTGTGTAACATGGAGACACATATACATAATTAGAAAATGAGTGTGTGGGATACACATGCAGACATGGGGAGAGATGAGGATCCAGATAAATGGGTATTTGTGCATGTCTGTGTGTTTGTGCGCGCGTTTGTGTGTGAGAGGGAGTCTATGTATGTGGAGTAGAGAGAGAGA
>NC_041389.1:135265917-135281593 GCF_002162155.2 Triticum dicoccoides
GGGAGGGAGAGAGAGAGGGGGGAGGGGGAGGGGGAGGGGGGAGGGAAGGGGAGGGAGAGAGAGAGAGAGAGAAGTTAATGATATTGATCATGAAACTTCAGATCAAGTTACTACCGAACCTCGTAGGTCAATCAGAGTAAGATCCGCACCAGAGTGGTACGGTAATCCTATTCTGGAGGTCACGTTACTTGACCATGACGAACCTACGAAGTATGAGGAAGAGATGATGAGCCCAGATTCTGCAAAATGGTTTGAGGCCATGAAATCTGAGATGGGATTCATGTATGAGAACAAAGTATGGACTTTGGTTGACTTTCCCGATGATCGGCAAGCCATCGAAAATAAATTGATCTTCAAGAAGAAGACTGACGCTGATGGTAATGTTACTGTCTACAAAGCTTGACTTGTTGCAAAAGATTTTCGACAAGTTCAAGGGGTTGACTACGATGAGATTTTCTCACCCGTAGCGATGCTTAAGTCTGTCCGAATCATGTTAGCAAGTGCCGCATTTTATGATTATGAAATTTGGCAAATGGATGTCAAAACTGCATTCCTGAATGGATTTCTGGAAGAAGAGTTGTATATGATGCAACTAGAAGGTTTTGTCGATCCAAAATGTGTTAACAAAGTGTGCAAGCTCCAGCGATCCATTTATGGACTGGTGCAAGCCTCTCGGAGTTGGAATAAATGTTTTGATAGTGTTGATCAAAGCATATGGTTTATACAGACTTTTGGAGAAGCCTGTATTTACAAGAAAGTGAGTGGGAGCTCTGTAGCATTTCTGATATTATATGTAGATGACATATTGTTGATTGGTAATGATATAGAATTTCTGGATAGCATAAACGGATACTTGAATAAAAGTTTTTCAATGAAAGACCACGGTGAAGCTACTTATATATTGAGCATCCAGATCTATAGAGATAGATCAAGACGCTTAGTTGGAGTTTCACAAAGTACATACCTTGATAAAGTTTTGAAAAAGTACAAAATGGATCAAGCGAAGAAAGGGTTCTTGCCTGTATTACAAGTTGTGAAGTTGAGTCAGACTCAATGCCCGACCACTGCAGAAGATAGAGAGAAAATGAAAGATGTTCCCTATGCTTCATCCATAGGCTCTATCATGTATGCAATGCTGTGTACCAGACCTGATGTGTGCCTTGCTATTAGTTTAGCAGGGAGGTACCAAAGTAATCCAGGAGTGGATCACTGGACAACGGTCAAGAATATCCTGAAATACCTGAAAAGGACTAAGGATATGTTTCTCGTTTATGGAGGTGACAAAGAGCTAGTCGTAAATGGTTACTTTGATGCAAGCTTTGACACTGATCCGGGCGATTCTAAATCGCAAACCAGATACGTGTTTATATTGAAGGTGGAGCTGTTAGTTGGTGCAGTTCTAAACAAAGCATCATGGCGGGATCTACGTGTGAAGTGGAGTACATAGCTGCTTCGGAAGCAGCAAATGAAGGAGTCTGGATGAAGGAGTTCATATCCGATCTAGGTGTCATACCTAGTGCATCGGGTCCAATGAAAATCTTTTGTGACAATACTGGTGCAATTGCCCTAGCAAAGGAATCCAGATTTCACAAAAGAACCAAGCACATCAAGAGACGCTTCAATTCCATCTGGGACCAAGTCCAAGTGGGAGACATAGAGATTTGCAAGATACATACGGATCTGAATGTTGCAGACCCGTTGACTAAGCCTTTTCCACGAGCAAAACATGATCAACACCAAGGCTCCATGGGTGTTAGAATCATTACTGTGTAATCTAGATTATTGACTCTAGTGCATGTGGGAGACTGAAGGAAATATGCCCTAGAGGCAATAATAAAGGTATTATTTATTTCCTCATATCATGATAAATGTTTATTATTCATGCTAGAATTGTATTAACCAGAAACATAATACATGTGTGAATACATAGACAAACATAGTGTCACTAGTATGCCTCTAATTGACTAGCTCGTTGATCAAAGATGGTTGAGTTTCCTAGCCGTACACATGAGTTGTCATTTGATTAACAGGATCACATCATTAGGAGAATGATGTGATTGACTTGACCCATTTCGTTAGCTTAGCACTTGATCGTTTAGTATGTTGCTATTGCTTTCATCATGACTTATACATGTTCCTATGACTATGAGATTATGCAACTCCCGTTTACCGGAGGAACTCATTGTGTGCTACCAAACGTCACAACGTAACTGGGTGATTATAAAGGAGCTCTATAGGTGTCTCCGAAGGTACATGTTGAGTTGGCGTATTTTGAGATTAGGATTTGTCACTCCGATTGTCGGAGAGGTATCTATGGGCCCTCTCGGTAATGCACATCACTATAAGCCTTGCAAGCAATGTGGCTAATGAGTTAGTTGCGGGATGATGCATTACATAATGAGTAAAGAGACTTGCCAGTAACAAGATTGAACTAGGTATTGAGATACCGACGATCGAATCTTGGGCAAGTAACATACCGATGACAAAGGGAACAACATATGTAGTTATGCGGTTTGACCGATAAAAATCTTCGTAGAATATGTGGGAACCAATATGAGCATCCAGGTTCCGCTATTGGTTACTGACCGGAAACGTGTCTCGGTCATGTCTACATAGTTCTCGAACCCGTAGGGTCCGCACGCTTAAAGTTTGGTGACGATCGGTATTATGAGTTTTTGTGTTTTGATGTACCGAAGGTAGTTCGGAGATCCGGATAAGTTCACGGACATGACGAGGAGTCTCGAAATGGTCGAGGCGTAAAGATCTATATATTGGATGACTATGTTCGGACACCGGAATTGTTTCAGAAGGTTTCGGGCATATACCGGAGTATCGGGGGGTTACCGGAACCCCCGGGGGGGTTTATTGGGCCTCATGGGCCCTATTGGAGAAGAGGAGGGGCAGCCAGGGCAGGCTGCACGCCCCCTCCCCCTCTAGTCCGAATTGGACAAGGAGGGGGCGCCCCCTTTCCTTCCTCTCTCTCTCTCTCTCTTTCCCCCTTCTCCTACTCTAACAAGGAAAGGAGGAGTCCTACTCCCGGTGGGAGTAGGACTCCCCCCTTGGCGCGCCCTCCTCTTGACCGGCTGCCTCCCCCCTTGCTCCTTTATATACGGGGCCAGGGGGCACCTCTAGACACAACAATTGACCATTGATCTCTTAGCCGTGTGCGGTGCCCCCCTCCACCATATTCCACCTCGGTAATATCGTAGCGGTGCTTATGCGAAGCCCTTAGCATCATGAGCACCGTCATCACGCCGTCATGCTGACGGAACTCTCCCGCAAAATTCTGCTGGATCGGAGTTCGTGGGACGTCATCGAGCTGAACGTGTGTTGAACTCGGAGGTGCCGTACATTCGGTACTTGATCGGTCGGATCGTGAAGACGTACGACTACATCAACTGCGTTGTGGTAACGCTTCCGCTTTCGGTCTACGAGGGTACGTGGACAACACTCTCCCCTCTCGTTGCTATGCATTACCATGATCTTGCGTGTGCGTAGGAATTTTTTGAAATTACTACGTTCCCCAACAGGGTTGGCTTCAGATAAAGAGTGAGGTGTCTATATTTGAGGGACTTTAGCGTAATTGAGATATACATGGTCAATAGTGTGTGCACTCATGGTTATTTCAATTTGTTTCACAGTTTGGACTATGAGATAAAGATACTTTTGAACATGCGTGATATACCTTGATGTACCAGAATTACAAACCTAAGATTGGAATTTTGGAATTCGACTCCATCATTAGCTTTTGTAATTCATTTAAACGGAGGTACATTTTTCAAGCCGGGATTTCGTGATTTCAAATTCATATATGAAACCTAGATATATACACATACGAGCATGTTTAAACTGTATAATCATCCACTTTATTCATACACATACACATTTTTTGCTTTTGTCATCATATTTAGGATAAACACATTTGAAATTACATTTGAATTGGACCGTATGACGGTATTTGCTTGTATTAACTCAATGATCCATATTTGAATTGAATGGACAATCTAAGTTTCGAGTTGGAGACATTGATTTTCAAAACTTGCACTTTTTTGCGTGCAAAACAAACCAATTCTCGGCCATGATATCATAGTCGGCCGTACAAGAGTAGAATATAATTTCAGGCGCCAAAAGTTTCAAACTTCCCGCTCACATCGAAATATCTCGTGCCGAAAAGTTTAGCCCTGCGATATTCCTGTTTTACCCCTGCCACATGAACAGAAAAGGGTTGCTTTGGTAACTCCATTGTTTTCCCCACTTTGCCCCCAACATTCTTCCCCAGAGCCCTTCCCCTTCCCCTCCCCGACCCCCCCTCCCCAACCACGGCAAGCCGCCAAATCTAGTCCTCCGCCGCAGCGGTGGACCTCACACCCCGCCGGATCTACCTTCCGCACCTTGGAACCCCCAACTGCCAACTCACCAATTCACCGGAGCTGCTTCAGCGACTGGCTTGTCCACCGCTCCAGATCTCCTTGACCACCATCATGGTCCACCGCACCAGATCTGCTTAACCGACACCCTCGTCCACCATAGTGTAGGCCCTTCACTGAGTCCCTTGTCCGCCCCATCGCTGGCCCTTCATACAAGCCCTCATCCGCCGCAACAGATCCACCTCACCGAAAGCACTGTACAACGCGCCCGCCGAAGCTCCACAGACGCCATATTCAACTCCACCGGCCCTGCTTTACCGACGCTGCAGCCTCATCAGGTTATTTTGATTTGTACTCCTTTGGTTTTTCTCTTTATCGTGCAACAGTTCACTTACCATAGATGAGCTTTCTCGTATGTCGACTGGCACCTCGAACAAGCATAAAAATAGAGGGAAGCAGATATATTGTCGTGTATGCACACACCCTTCTTTCATTAGTTTAGATGAGCCATTGATGATCAATTCGTACCAGTGCATGCGATTAAAATTAATTTTACCTAACTAGAGGGTGCAGAATAAACTACAACAACTATATTTGCAACCACGAGATGCTGACGATATCTTCAAAGAACATTGCAACAGCAGCGAGGCTTCATAGCAACATATGGTAAGCTAGTGTACTTTAGTACATGTGAAATGTAATGCGAGTGGGATGCTTTCTTGGCTTGTGCCCTCAACCTGTAATCCTACAAAATTACAAATAGTTCAGTTGTCTGCTTTGCTGTATTGCTTGATTCGAATGCTTGTTTGTTACTTGTTACGCTATACCTGAGTTGGCCAATATGTCAGCAGTGCCTGTTGTACTATCGTAAAGAAATGCATGCCTAGTTCATTTGAGTCCTTAAATTTTCCTCTGAATTTCATCACAAGGCTGTCTTCGTAGTTTATATGAGGCCACACTGTTAAGTGCTTTCTCAGATTATTTCAACTTCTTAGATGCCTTGGCAACTTAAATATAATGGTGGTACACTCCCTTTCAACTAGGGATGCCAACTGGGTCTCGCTTAATCCCGATTAAAGTCCACTAGTGGTATGATAGTTCAAAAGAGTTTTTGTTTTTTTGAGGAAAATGAACTAGGGAGCTAGCAAAAAATAACTAGATGGGACTGGCAGATGTCGTTTATTTGCCATATACATCCCTAGTTTCATCTTACCATTTTAATTTCTTTTCGGCTGATGCTGCTTCAAACCATTTAAATATAGCTTGCCATGCTCGGCAATAATTCGTATGTCGTTTACCATGTAAGCTTACTGCCTGGATCATGCGATAACTATCTCTTACATATGTCTAGCAGAAACCTTTCAGGATGCCGTTCACACTAGGACACAATGTACAACCCCAGAATCTATTTGTGGAAGTAGTGCTCCATCCATGTTACCAGATGGTAGCAGTTTAGAGGCAACACCATCGGAGAGCAGTCTGAGCACAGATATTATAGTTCTTGAGGCTCTACTGCCATGAATGAGGTAATCTTTATCTTGAGGCTGGAAATTATGCAATTAGCGGCACGCATTATGCAAGCAACCCAAGAATTGGAGGAAGTAAGAATGTTGCATTTGAAGACGGAGGAGGTCCTGCTGTTTCTACTATCTGAAGCCCAGGGTAATCCCGGTTCTTCTTTAGATACCAGTTGAAATTGTCATTAGATTATTGTACTTGCATGTTGTGTCATGTCTCTGAATGGATTATGTTGTAAGACCCACTATGATGTCCATGTGTTGTAATGACCGGATTTTTTAGGCGAGGTAATCCTCAATACTTGTATGATTGACATAAGGTGAACTGTTTTTCGTGTGAGCATATTGTATTGGATGAAATAACTGTTTGACTCAAAGTGTATCCAACCTACTGAATTGGAAGATCACGACATTTCTAAATCATAATCATATATAAAGGTGGAATAAATCTTTGTCGTGGTTTTGAAGAAATAAATAACAAAACATAGAATTATCTATGGATATTCGTAATCGAATACAAATTGGATTTGAATTTCGTTTGCTAGGGCCCAGGGCAAACATGAATGCTAATTCTCCCAAGTTTTGAACGAAACAGCTAAACACCCACTATAATTTGTGGGTTGCCTGAAGCAAGTGTTTGCGAGATGGAAATTATTGTCTACCCCTAACACTTGACATCCTTATCGACCGGATTCACACTGCTGTCGGTAGGGGTAGACTAGTAACTTCAATCAGACGTCACACGACGTCCTCTGAGCCCATTCAGACACGGTGGGCGCCAAACGTGGGCGGCAAAACACATTTGATTCAAGCTCGTCCAAAAGACATGTGTCTCTCCCTCCATTTCCCCATTCATACACGGTGGGCGGCAAAACATAGTCTCCTCATCTGAAATTGATGTAGGCTAATATTTTAAATAGGGGAAGATGTGTAACTTCCCTCAGACGTGACACAACCGCCCTACCTATCAGCCCCGTGCATACACCATGGGCGCCAACGTGGGCGGCAAAACACCGTCTCCTCGCCCGAAATAGTTACGGCAAATATTTGGGAGATGCGAGATTATCGTCCTATCCCGAACCGACGTGATGTCCGAAATTTTAAACGGGGGATAAGTTCGTAACTTTCTCACATTTCAGAGAAGCGCTTCCCAAAGTTTGAGGCCCCCCTCCCCTCCATTTCCCCATTCATACATCGTAGGCACCACGACAACCTCCCCACTGCGGCCAGCCTCCTCCGTCCGCCACCCCATCCTCCTCCTTGCCGGAGCCGCTACCCCTACCCCGTCATCCACTGCAAGAGATGGATGTGTCTCATCCACAGTGCTAGACCAGGATCCTTTCATCGCGTCCTCTCGCTTCATCAGCGCTGTCGTTCACCTTGCCGTTGCCCCTCCTACGACAGCCTCGTCCATGACAACAGGATTTATCCTCCGACCCGGTCGTCTGTCGTCTAAAGTCTTCTTCCCCGCCGTCGACAGCCATCGCACCCGCAACACCCTCAACGTATTAGCAGAGGCCTACACGGCGTCGCAAGAGAGGCGGTACTCTTACATATGTGCGTAAGTTATTGATGTCACCCGGAAAATAGATCATAATTTGTTTACTGTACTTTTCTTGTCCGTACCAAATAATAGTGGCAAGTTAAAAGCAAACATTGGTTGCAAAGTAGCTTTGTCCGGTTTGCACCTTCAGATCCTCCATGGCACGTGCACTATACTCGTAAAGCTTATGGTTTCCCCCCTTCATATTCACTACCATCATCGCAGGTGCTTCGTGTCGTGCTATCACTGCTCCTCAAGACCTCAACCCAAAGCTTATGTGTTGAAATACGAATCTAATATGATGCTCATATCACTAAACTGAGTTAATTGGTCACCTAATGTTCCTAGATTCGTTTCGAAAAGCATGTGTGCCACCCACTGGTCTAGCTAGTTCCACTTTCCTGATTTTACTCTTGATGCTTAGGGTTTTCGCCCTTTATCTACTCTACGATGATCTACATAGGTGCTTTCTGTCGTACTAGCATTACTCCACCCTTCAAGCTAAACAACACAACACTCAAAATTCCAAAGCTTAGTTGTTCAAATATGATTGTGATATGATACTGATATAAATTAACAGACACGTTTAATTGGTTAGCTAAAGGTCCCACTTGAGTTTCCAAATGCATGTCGCGACATATAGAGAGATAGCAGAATTGCATTTCTCTGTCACTTGTTGACTGTACTTTCTTGTCCATACCAAATCTTAGTTGTTATTTCAAAGCAAACATCAGTTGCTAACTACCCTTTGCGCAGATTGCAGCTTCAGATCTGCGATCCCACTGCCACGGTCAACACTATACTCATCATGCTTACGGTTTCCCCTTTTTATGATGACCACGATCAACCTATGTGGTTTATGTCGTAATATCACTGCTCCACCCATCAAGCTAAACAAGCTTAGTTGTACAAATTCATATCTAATATTATGCTGATATTAGTAAAAGTGAGAGATATTTAATTGGTCAGCTAAATGTTCCTACTTTAGTTTCGAGATGCATGTGAGCCACATATGGAGAGACCAGAAGGAATAGTATTTCTTTGTGCGCTCTGGTTCATCATGGGTGGCCAACCGACATTGTATTGAAAGACTTGTAATATCTTCAATCTGCTTGCTCTTCTGCTCTTCTTTAAGATGATCCTCTTCTCTTGCGGTCGACTGGTCAAGTCGAGTTGTTCTCCCTTAGTATATTGTGGAGGATGGCCTATCTTATTCACCCATCAAGGTGCTTGCTCTAACTTGGCAAGGTTGTATTTGTCGCACATATTTTTGCATTTGACCTCTTGCATTACTTCTACTTTGTTACACCATCTGCTTAGTTTAAGCATCATATATGAGTATATGCCATACCTATCCATTTTCTATACCTATTCCATTTGTCGTCATACTATGTTTTTCCAGTCAAATGTTGTTTTTTCGTAATAGATGTCCAAAAGGAAGAGGGTGAGTGCAGATCCTCAAGGAGTACAAACTAGGTATTTGGAAAAGGTAGTGATACCTGTTAAATCAGATAGATCAGCAGCCACAAAAACACAAGCCCAAATGTACAACACTTTACCCCTACACCAGTGGCCAAACCCCTATTAGAACTGCTGAGACCCCAGTGTCAGGTACTGTCTATGATATCAACTCAAAATTTGAACTCCTAAATTTCTGCATGTGCCTTACCTTCTCTCTTGTATGAAAACTAATTTCAGATGAATCTCCTTGCTCAAAGGATCATACGATCTCACAACAATATTGGGCTCTGCATTGCTCTTGTCAGTACCTCTCGCCCTTTTGCCTTGTAACGTTGTACTTAATTAATTGCTATTTGATTATGTATCATCAGTCTGCACCTGAGCTTCATTATCCTCTGTTTCTTCCAATATTATTTGATCTATATTTACTCTTTGCAAAATGTAGAATAATGGCAACGCTTATAAAGAATTTTCTTTGGGGAATTTATTGAATTGTCCTTCCATCAACATGGAGAAGGGCTTTTTCCAGCCCATTTTAACATGTAATGTAAGTTCATCCTTCTCAAGCCTTCAAACTTTGTTCTAGTATAGATTTGGATAGGCATCATTTCCTCCACTGCTGTTTATTTTGCTATTTACATCTGATTGGATGTTTGCAACAACTACCAATTTTAAATGTAGTTGTAAGAACATGTTCCTTATGCAGAACAGATCCATTTATTTGCTTATATAATTATGAAACATGTTACGGTCTCCTTGTTTCTCTTTCAGAGTGGTATCTCTGATGCCAGGCAGAACTTTAGGGAAGATAGTGAGCCAAACCATCTTGAGGACAGCGATATGACCCCAAGGTTCTGTCTTGATGAAGACAGTGAGTTGAAGCTACTCACTAGCAGGTGTGAGACAACCTCTATGCAGTCGCTGCCTCAATTAGTTCGACTTCTTCAATCTCAACTTAAAGCAGAAAGGCTTGCTTCAGCTTAGCTCTGACATGAAGTAAAAGATGTAATGAAGATGTCAGAGGACTCCCTTGCGCACTATCGTGCAATACTGATAGGGGTGAAGCATCTATCGTTGACACAACTGACGTCTAATCAGCTTCTTCAGCTGTTTGGTGGCCCGACCTGGCCAGGCCTAGTGCCTTCTGAAGTACTCTCAGTTTTGTATATTCTTTTGTCGGCGCGTTTATTTGCACTGGTGGCGAACTTTGATGCCGAGTGGATGTCATATGTGTAATAGCCGTGATAGCCTAGAGTAAGTTGCTTGCTTATTTATTTCCTTGTTGTCTTGTTTATTTGTTTGCTTGTAGTCAGTGCAGTTCTTTTTCGCGGTTGTCTAGTGGCTGCAATAACCTATTTTTTAAACTAGGCCACAATAACCATGGGCTACATATTTACTGTAGTGACACTGGGCCTTCTGTAGAAACAATGGGCCTTCTACGGGCCGTATCATCAATGGGCCTTATACGGGCCGCATGATTGATTAGCCAAACATGGGCCAATAACAAACCGCATTATGGCCATAAATAGGCTAGAGTTGGAATCGTTCGTTCATGGGACGACCATAACGGGCCGTCGTTAATAGGCCATATTTGATGAAGCTATGAAAATGGCCCAACGTATTACCGGGCCACAAATGGGCCGACTGTAACCACGGGTTGAATTTGGCGCACAAGCAGAAAATGATAGTGATGGGCCATAAGTAACCGAATGCTGGAAATGAGCCCAAGAATAAATTGGCCCTAAGAAGGCCGAAAGATAACATGGGCTGCAAATGTCCCAATGGATTAATGGGCCGTTTAATGGGTATAAAGTGATACACTGTTCATTACGGGCCAGTTTCACCACGGGCCGTTAATGGGCCAAGAGTTACAAAGGGCTTCATATGGGCCGAAAGACGTCATGGCCAATACATGGGCCAGAACTTAAAACGGACTGGAATCATATTGGACGGCCCAGATGACGCTACTGGGCCTAATTCAGATAGGTCATAACGGGCCCTGGGTTAGCGGGCTATAAATGGGCTATATGCGAACAGGCCGTGAACAGGCTTTCCGTGGGCCAGCCCGCCACCTTTTGACCAAGTCAAACGGACCGGCCTTTTCATAGGAATGGGCCTCTGTTGGGTCGTGTCACGTGTCGACGTATCATAAGCACCTTCGGTCCAATGAGTGGATGACATCTGTCCCAACGGTGATCCGACACATGTCTCCTCCAGCCAACAATGATTTTACACATGGAAAATCCCCATTGGTCGGGGCTGTTAACGGGTTATCGGATCCAAAACCGGACCCGATAGCTTAACGACGTTCCGTTATGTGGCTGCCACGTGTCGATCACCCTTGACGAAAGCACTTTTTTGACGCACGATTTATCGTCATGGAAGTGGACACTTCTGTGATGATAATTTTGGTAATGTCATGGAACACTTTTTGATAATTTTGGTAATTTTGGTAATGTCATGGAACACTACAGCACATGTATGACTATCTTGATTCTGTCATAAAATCATCATGGATGTACATGCATGAAAAAAAATGCGACCTACTGTGACAAACACGTATCATCACATAAGTGTATTTTTTTTGTAGTGTACCTACTTAACATAGTAATGCTAGCACATTTTATGAGGCTGAGGCCCAACAACCACAACTATCCACTGGAAGTAGCTTGATCACGGTGACTCGGCATCTCGTCAATGAAAAGGAAGGGCCCTCCTGTGCCTTGTTAGACCATGAGTAGAACAATGTCTCCATTTTTCCAATATGGATGCATTGCCACGACAAGCGAGAACTTGTTACTTTGAATGGTTCCATTTCTGCACGAAAAGCAGTACATTGCAATCACTTTGGCGTTATTAGCAGGCACAAGTGTAATTCGACCACGCCGGGAAATTGATCCAGGAACTGTTACAGCGGGCAATTTCTATTGAAATGTAGAATAAAAACCAATTGTAATATATCATTGAAGATATATATAGTTTATGAGCATCAACATAAAAATAAGACTTTGTACCAGCGTCTTGTGCACACGATTGGTCTTGTTCAATGTGTGCACCATAGGTATAATTAATCCCATCCAAAATCCAACGTTCATACGTTGTGCTATCTCTGTCAGATTATCAACAAAGTTTATGACATGCTTCAAGTCCTTCCAGTGAAATTTGATACACTTAGTAACATACAGATAGTTCCCTATGCATCCAACATATCCTGCTTAAAAGGTGGAAAGGTATTATTTATTCAGAACATGGTAGAAGAATATATAGTGCGCATAAATTGGTAAATAGAATTTGTTTCTGCCTAGGAACGGAGTCAGAAAATGAAATCACAATTGTTAGCTTAAATAGTGACCAATTAGTCAAAACAAATACCCTTATTTTGCCAAGTAATATGCCAGCATGGAGAAAGTTGAAAGGACACTAACCTCGATCAGGCTTTGATCGGCTGATGACGTTGGGGAAGTAAACATCCATATTAATTAGACCAGGCTATGGTGCATGCACTAGAATTTTATTGCCAGCTTTCAGTTCATAACACTCAGACATTTTTCTCCAAAGGTCCGCATCAAAATAGGAGTGACCGTCTTTATCAAGTTTACGCTAACCGTCATTGTAAATCCATGTTGCATTGTCAATATGACATCCATGGAGTCATCCACAAAGTAAAGCCCAAGATTTCCTTCTACTCCTATTCTTGAAAAGCAAGGGATGTACTGCTTGAAATGAAAACTAAGATCATAAATTAGATATATTGAAATAACATAGCAAGATGCAAATATGGGAGTAACTGATAGAACAGATCAATATATAGATGAAAGCAAAGTACAAAAATATATAATAAAAAATAGATAATGTAACAAAGATTTGATGCAAATAAGAGAGTAACTGAATGAACAATACATCATATATTTGACTAATATAGGGGGGAAATCGGCTTCAATATCTAGGCTGCATGTGGCGCCGTACCTTTTAACCAAATGTAGCAACAGACGATATATGTTCACAAATTTAGGCCATGCCGACCGTGGTAGGTTAAGATTGAACTTACCGGGCGCTCCCTGAAGTCATCCAGAATGGTGAGATAGAACTTTGTTTCTGACTGGCCGCGACCACACTTGCCTGATTTGTGCTTGCACTATGGACACATGAATGAAAACCCTCGAATCAGCTAGAAGAAAAATGAATCCACGGCAATTTCCGCCGGTTGATTAACAGCAATGAATGGACTGCGATAAGAGATGATTGAATATTCCGCTAACTTGATTACCTTCTCCATCAGAAAAATCCTCAGCCCAATCCCGCAGAAAACCTCAATCTACTAGAGTCCAGAATGTTGGTGCAGATAGGCGCCAGAAAGTGGTAGGGACAAAATCTCGTGCCGTTTGGAGTAGGACCTCCGCCTGCTGATGATAGCCATCAAGATTAGGGTGGCTGCCACGATAGAAGTTGATGAGGTGTAGAGTTGCGGAAGAGTCCGCGGCGAGTGGATGGGGACGAAGTGGGCAAGGGTTTTATTTTTCCTTTTGCATGTGTGGGTGAACACATATGGTTCGTAGAGGCGACGAAGATGAATCGTGTGCGATAATAAATCACTGAGACTGAAGGGGAATCCAAATTTCCTTTGTCCATGAGTTTTTTCTATGATGAACATAAACCCTGCAAATCATCGTGTTCAAATTTGGCAATTTTCCGGGTTCATTTACAATATTTAGGGGATTATGTGCATTTTCTAGGCAATAATGCACATAATTCAAATTCAAAAATCGGTGCATGAAAAGGTGCACGAGAATGGTCTAGAAAACCATGATCGTGCTATTTAGTAATGTCGCGACCAGACCTCAAACAGTCTGATCTCTGTGCATCAGTGTCATCCATGGATCAGTATTGCTGACACGCACAGTACTCGAAGGATTTATAACAGAGTAGCAATCACACACTTATTACATCGAATGTCTCAAAAGAGAGCTTATTACAATAAATATGGCTTAAGGCCATCTAATAACGATAACAGCGGAAGGATTGGAAGATAAGTGAGTCCATCAACTCCAACGGCATCACTGAGTATAGAACCACGATCCTAAGGCATCTTACTCATCGTCTGAAAAGTCTGCAACATGAACGTTGCAGCCCGAAAACGGGTCAGCACATGGAATATGCTGGCAAAGTAACACATAGAGAATAATGAAAGAGTAAAGCTATAGTACATGCATATATGGCTGGTGGAAAGCTCTATGGTTACAGTTTTGCATAAAGCCAATTTTTCCCTATTGCAAAGGAATAAATTTTATTTAACTATCATGGTGGTTGTTAAACATTGAGAATGGTTGACAGCATTCTCAATCCCAATTAAGTAACATCATCATTAAACAAACCCAACAATATTAATTAAAGTAACATGATGAGATTCACATGATAATCCAAGTACTAGATACTCAAAACGTCCATAACCAGGGACACGGCTAATCATGATTAGTTTATACACTCTGCAGAGGTTGCGCACTTTTCCCCACACGACTCGATCTCCTCCGTTGGTTTTCTTGCACTACATGGTGTTTGAGAAACGGATAACCGAGACATAGTCTTTCAGAAGCGCTAGCACCTTACGATGGGTAGACCTGTACACCTACTTGTCTACCACTGTAAGAGTTTGCACGACTTAATCAACTATGCTAGAGCCCATAATAGCATGTGGCTGCACACGGAAGTTTCTAGCATGAATAATCTTATGATCCCTTGGAGCCTGGGTGGCGGTCCAAAAACAAACAGGCAATCCTGGAATACCCAGGTACCTCAATCCACCCAGATGTGTATTAAAGTTGCCACTTTAAATAAACCATTAATTAACGATCTCACATCTGCCATGGATACACTCACCCAATCCACGTCTACTAGCATAGCATGGCATAATAAGCAAACGTAGAAGTAACTCCCAAGGGTTTGATAATAGAACAGGTAATAGGTACTACCTCATCTACTTCCCCAAAACCCACATGTTAATCAGATCCTAATCATGCAATTGTTTGAGGATTGATCTAATGCATAAAAACTGGGTAATAAAGGGGTATGATCAAAGTGTTACTTGCCTTGCTGATGATCTGCGAAACCTAGGATTCGAAGTAGCAAGCGGCGCAATCCGGGTACTCTATGGCAAGCAAACAAACAAACAAGCATACAATAATTACTCATCTAATGCACAGGTAACACTCAAATAAAAGATCTAACCAGAAAGTTCAACTTAAGAACTCCGGTTTGCAAAAAGAATCAAATCGAATGAAGTAACAAAATTCAAACGGCGAAAGAAACAAGCTTCGTTTACTAATCTGGACCTAAGTCAAATTTTACAGAAGTAAAAACTTGTTTGAGTAGATTATTCGAAAGAGGGTTTCGAGACGAAACTCCAGGCGCTTGAATTGCCTGATTCCGATAAACAAACGAAAAGATATACTAAAACGAAAATCGGATCAGAAATCGTGATTAGAAAAATCGCGGAATAAATCCGAGAAAAAGAAAAACGACGAACAGATTAACGAACGAACGTTGTTATCTGGATCTAAACGAAGAACGCGTTCGTTAAAACGAACAAACGAGCGAACGCTCACTAATTAACCTAAACCGAAAAAACAGATCTAATAATAAAAAACGAAACTAAAAAAAACCAAATGAAAACCGACGAAAACCGAACGGTTTTCTAGGAAAAACCGGCGGCGGCGAGGTCAACCTTGGGGTGCGGGTCGGCGGCGTCGGCTCCAGCGAGGGCGGCGATGGTCGGCGGCGACGGTGGCGGGGTC
>NC_041389.1:135282106-135288901 GCF_002162155.2 Triticum dicoccoides
GGCGGCGGCTTGGGCTGGTGACGGCTTGGGCAGGCGGGGTTGACCCGGGGCGGCGGCTTATAAAGACCCGGCCAGGCGGAGTCCTGGCCGGTTACGGCCCGTAGTCGGTTCGATTTTTTTTAAAATAATTATCGCGCAGAAAAACAAGCGAAAGAAATACTAAACGGACTCCAAAAATCCTGAAATAAATTTTTCTCGGCTTCTAAAATCAAGGCGGTTTAGATGAACATTTATTTGGGGCCTAAACACAATTTTGAAAAACGCACATTTTTCCTAAATTCAAATAAAATAGCCAAAAAATCCAAAATAAAATCTTATTTGATTTTTTTATTAAATCCTCAATATTTCTTTATTTTTGGGAAAGTCATTTTATTCCCTCTCTCATATTTATATAATTGAAGATAAAATAAATAAAATCAAATGATCCTATTTCCAAAATTTGAGAAAACTCAAATACGAAAATATTAAAATCCCCAGCTCTCTCTGTGGGTCCTTGAGTTGCGTAGAATTTCTAGGATCAAGGCAGAATGCATTAAAATATGATATGCAATAACGATCTATTTGTATAACATTCCAAATTGAAAATTTAGGATGTTACAAACCTAACCCCCTTAAGATGAATCTCGCCCTCGAGATTCGGGTTGGCTAGAAAATAGGTGAGGGTGGTCCTTCAGCAAATCTTCCTCTCGCTCCTAGGTGGCTTCATCCTCAGTGTGGTGGCTCCACTGAACTTTGCAAAACTTGATAACTTTGTTGCGGGTGACTCGGCTGGCATACTGAACAATCTTGACTAGTTTCTCCTCATAGGTCAAATCACTGTCCAACCGAATTGCCTCTAGCGGCATTGTATCTCTCAGCGGTATATCAGCTATCTCTGCGTGGCACTTCTTCAACTCGGAAACATGGAACACGTCGTGAACTCCTGACAATCCCTCGGGCAACTCCAGCTTGTAGGCAACTTCTCCCATACGCTCCAAAACTTTGTACGAACCCACAAAACGTGGTGCTAACTTTCCCTTGACTCCAAAACGCTTAACTCCTCGAAGTGGAGATACACGAAGATAGACTCTATCTCCGACTTCGTAAACTGTCTCCTTGCGTTTTGAATCGGTGTAGCTTTTCTGCCTGGACTGGGCTACCTTGAGCCTTTCGCGAATTAATTTCACTTTCCATTCAGACTCCTTGATCCAATCTGGTCCAAACAACTGGCGGTTTCCAACTTCATCCCAAGACAACGGGGTTCTGCACCTCCTTCTGTATAAGGCTTTGAAAGTGGCCATCTTCAAACTGGATTGATAACTGTTGTTGTAAGAGAATTCTGCGTATGGCAAATTGTCGTCCCAACTAGATCCGTAATCTAGCGCACAAGCTCTCAACATATCCTCCAATATTTGATTTACTCTCTCGGTCTGTCCATCTGTCTGCGCATGAAACGCTGTACTGAACTCTAGCCTGGTACCCAAGGTTTCATACAACTGATTCCAGAACTTTGAGGTAAACTGGGTTCCTCTATCTGATACAATGCTCCTCGGAACTCCATGCAGACATACGATCCTGGTCATGTATATCTTGGCCAACTTAGCATTGGTGTAAGTGGTCTTTACTGGAATGAAATGTGCTACCTTCGTCAAACGATCGACTACAACCCAAATCGAGTCATAGCCAGAACGAGTCCTGGGCAATCCTGTGATAAAATCCATGCCTAGCTTACCCCACTTCCATTCGGGTATCGGCAATGGTTGCAACAATCTTGCTGGCTTCTGATGCTCTGCCTTTACTCTCTGACATACATCACAAACTACTACATACTCCGCAATATCTTTCTTCATTCCGGTCCACCAGAAAGTCTCCTTCGAATCCAAATACATCTTGGTATTTCCTGGGTGAATCTAATACGGTGAATCATGAGCCTCTTGCAAAATCAACTTCCCGATCTTCGGGTTATTAGGAACATAAACACGGTCTTCAAACCACAAGGTATCGTGCTCATCCTCACGAAATCCCTTTGCTTTTCCTTAGCTCATCTTCTCCTTTATCTCAGCAATTTCCTTGTCGGTCTTCTGAGCTTCTCTGATCTTATCCATCAAGGTCGACTGAACTTCTAATATTGCTACATAGCCTCTCAGAACTATCTCCAAGCATAGTTCGCGAAAGTCCTCGGCTAACTCTTTTGGCAATCCTGCGGTCATGAGTGTATTGACATGGCTCTTACGGCTCGATGCGTCGACTACTACGTTAGCCTTCCCGGGGTGATACTGCAATCTCATGTCATAATCCTTGATGAGCTCCAACCATCTCCTTTGTCTGAGATTCAACTCCTTCTGCGTGAAAATGTACTTCAAGCTCTTGTGATCCGTGTACACCTCACAATGATTTCTGATAAGAAAATGTCTCCATGTCTTCAATGCAAGCACTACGGCTGCTAACTCCAAATCATGCATGGCATAATTCAACTCATGGGGTTTAAGCTGTCGTGAAGCATACGAAACAACTCTCCCCTCCTGCATAAGCACTGCTCCAAGTCCTCGACATGAAGCATCGCAATACACCTCGTAATCCTTTGCCTGGTCTGGTGGAATCAACACTAGCGAGGTAACCAAACGTTTCTTCAATTCTTGAAAACTGGCCTCACATTCCTCAGTCCAAATGAACTTGGTATCCTTCTTCAATAACTCTGTCATAGGTTTTGCAATCTTTGAGAAATTCTCAATGAATCTCTGGTAGTATCCTGCCAGTCCAAGAAAACTCCTGATCTCTCCAATTGTCGTTGGTGCTACCCAATTTGTCATGGTATCAACCTTGGTTGGGTCTACTGCTATACCTTCTCAGGATCTAACATGTCCGAGAAATCCAACCTCCTTCAACCAAAATTCACATTTGCTGAACTTGGCGTATAACTGGTGTTCTTTGAGCTTCTCCAATACCAAACGCAAATGCTCCTTATGCTCCTCTTCGTTCTTTGAGTAGACCAAAATATCATCAATGAACACCACGACGAACTTATCCAGAAATTCCATAAATACATTGTTCATCATGTTCATGAAATAGGCAGGCGCGTTAGTCAGACCAAATGACATAACGGTATACTCGTACAACCCATACCTGGTGGTAAAAGCCATCTTAGGTATATCCTGCTCCCGAATCATCAACTGATGGTATCCTGATCGCAAATCGATCTTGGAAAATACCTTCGCTCCTTGTAATCGGTCAAACAGGTCATTGATCATCAGCAATGGGTACTTGTTCTTGATTGTTACTGCATTCAAGCGTCGATAGTCAACAACCATCCTTAATGATCCATCTTTCTTCTCCACTAGAAGTATTGGCGATCCCCAAGGCGAAGAACTTGGGCGAATATAACCTTTATCCAGTAACTCCATAATCTGGCTCTTAATTTCCATCAAATCTTTTGCTGGCATCCTGTATGGTCTCTTGGATATCGGCCTTGTGCCTAGCAAAATCTCAATAAAAAATTCAATGTCTCTATCCGGTGGCATGCCTGGCAACTCCTCTGGAAATACGTCAGGAAAATCCTTCACTACTGGTACTTCCTCTTGCACAACTCCTGATAAGGAATGTACGTGCATCCTCTTCGGCTCATGCCTTGATACATACCTTATCCTTTTCCCTTCTAGAGTAGTAAGCAAAATCGACTTACTAGCGCAATCGATGTTTCCTCCATACATCGATAGCCAATCCATACCCAGAATCACATCCAAACCTTGAGATTCCAGAATGATTAAGTCTGAGGGGAAAACATGCTTGCCTATACTCAATGGCACTTGAAAACATCCTCGACTGGCCATATACTCTGCTCCTGGTGAGGTTGCTAGCATGGGTGTTCCTAGAACCTTGCTGGGCAGTCTATAGTTATCCACAAATCCCCTTGATATGTATGAATGCGATGCACCAGTATCAAAAAAGAACGAGTGTAGTAAATGACTTAACCAAAAACTTACCTATTACTGCATCTGGCTGGGCTTCAACCTCCTCCACGCTAACGTGGTTCACTTGTCCTCTGTTGAAAGGGTTCGGCTTCTTCCCAGAGCTTCCATTGCCATTCCCGTTCTGGCCTTCAGGACATTCATTGGCGTAATGTTCGGTCTTCTGGCACTTAAAACAAGTGACTTGACTCAGATCTCTCTTGGCTGGTGTTGAGGGTTGGTACGGTTTTGGCTATTACTTCCTCCATTCCCGTTACCTTTCTTGGAACCTATTATGATTGTGCGAGCTACCACCTCCATGGGTATGCTGGAACTGTCCTCCCGACTTCGGGGTAAAACGTGGCTTCTGCTGAGCTCCTGAATTGTACTTCCCTTGTCCATACTTCCTTTTGCGGTTTTCAATCTGTTGCTGCTTCCCTTCAATCATGAGAGCACAGTCTACCAAATCCTGGTAGTTGTTGAAACTTGCTACCATCAACTGCATGCTCAACTCATCATTCAGTCCTTCCAGAAACTTCTCCTGCTTGGCTGCATCCGTAGCGGCGTCATCTGGGGCGTAACGTGCTAGTTTACTGAAATCATCCACATACTGGCCAACTGTACGTCCTCCCTGGCGTAAGTTGCGAAACTCACGCTTCTTCATGGCCATAGCTCCTGCTGAAACATGGGAGGTACGGAAAGCCTGCTGAAACTGATCCCATGTGACAGTATCTACTGGATAGGTGGCTGTGAAATTCTCCCACCATGATGCTGTGGGTCCCTCAAGCTGATGTGCGGCAAATCGCACCTTCTCCGCATCTGTGCATCCTGCAGTGGTCAACTCCCTGGCTGTCTTGCGAAGCCAATCATCTACAACAATCGGCTCGGTGCTACTTGGAGAACACCGGCGGATTCAACCTAAGAAAACGGGTTAAGTGATCAACAGGTGGTGGTGGTGGTGGGTTGATGTTGTTGTTGTTCCCCTGATTCTGATTCTGGACTAGTATTTGCATCAATGCATTCTGCTGCTGGATCAACTGGGTGAGCTCCGGTGGGAAAGCAAATTCGTTGTCATGTCTCGGAGGCATCTGAGGGTTTAGAAAAGATGAGAATATAGAATAGAATGAGGTCTAGAGGGAAAACACTACCCATATGCACATGAGACAAATTGCAATCAAAACACTTCATTCAACAAGCAAGGGCATACAACGGTCTATCTATCATTACAAAAGTGCTCGGACTAATCTAGATACATGGGGGAATACTACTACTGTTATGGTGGTCTACTAGAAAACTGCTCCGATGAAGACTCCATGATATCTGCTCCAGCTTCGTCAACATAGTCATCATCACTATCATCCGGATCTGAGTCGGTGTCGCCGATGATGATGTAGTTCTCGGGACAAGTGCAATCTTCGTCTTCTCCAGTTGCTGGAAATCCCATAAACACTCTTAGCTTATTCTTCAGATCTTCTTTCTTCTCGACTAGCGTTGCTATTTCCTCCTCATATCCATTGCGTGTAGACTTGAGTTCTTCCTCCAGTTCCGTGATCTTGGTCATGGCCTTCTTCAGATCCATCATGCCTGCACACATCTGGTTCTCCTGGCGTCGAATGTGCTGGTTTAACTCCTGGATGAAAGCTGCAATTGATCTGTCCTTCCTGGTGCTGATCATCTCCCATTGCTCATCTTGGCGCCCACAAATCTGGTAGGTAGTTTCCTTAAGCTCCATGTGGTAAACTTCTCCAATACGTCCCATGGTAATGTGGGCTGCCATGCTCTTTCCTAGGCTCCAGGTTGGTGCATCAAAGTAAAACTCTAGGGGCTCAGTGACGGGCATGAACGTCCTTCCTAGAACTTGAACTTGAATCATCCAGCGCTCCTCTTCAGGTAAAGTGGCATTGTAGGTTCCGGTGAAGCTTGGTACTCCGATCTTCAGGTACTTGGTAACTTCCTTCAGGTGTCGTCGAAAGGGTGTATCTTCATCCGGTTGCATGAACTTGTTCCTTGCATCCGCCATCCTAAAAAAAGAAAAGATGAGGAGTCAGAGATGAGAAGAGAGAGTAGTGATCTACGGTTTTAGCTTAGTGGTCGTGTCCTACAGTCAGCGTGTGCTCTGATACCATCTTGTAGCGACCAGACCTCAAACAGTATGATCTCTGTGCATCAGTGTCATCCCTGGATCAGTAATGCTGACACTCACAATACTCGAAGGAATTATAACAGAGTAGAAATCACACACTTATTACATCGAATGTCTCAAAAGAGAGCTTATTACAATAAATATGGCTTAAGGCCATCTAATAACGATAACAGCGGAAGGCTTGGAAGATAAGTGAGTCCATCAACTCCAATGGCATCACTGAGTATAGAACCACGATCCTAAGGCATCTTACTCGTCGTCTGAAAAGTCTGCAACATGAACGTTGCAGCCCGGAAACGGGTCAGCACATGGAATATGCTGGCAAAGTAACACATACACTACTGGAATCAGGGAATTTGTCGTCTGCCATATCTTTGCCGTCAGCTAGCGGACGGCAAAGAAGGTCTTTGCCATCAGCTACCAAGAAGCATACGGCAAACAAATGGCAAACGACAAAGAAGGTCTTTGCCATCGGCCATTTCTTTGCCGTCCACTGGCTGACGGCAAAGAATCTTTGCCGTCCGCTCGATGACGGCAAAGAGGGAGGTGGCACCCACTAACGAAAAAACTTAACGTCCCCCCTCTTTGCCGTCCGCAGCAGACGGGAAATATGAACAAAAGCGGACGGCAAAGGAGGGCGGACGGCAAAGGCTAACCTAACTAACCTAACTAACGGCCGAGCCCCCTCCCCCACCCGTTACTCTCTCTTCTCCCTCGACCTCCTCCGAT
>NC_041389.1:135289327-135318771 GCF_002162155.2 Triticum dicoccoides
TTGCTGTTTAATTCTTGTTTAATTGTTAGTGTTAGTGTTAGATTTAGTGTTAGAAAAGAAGAAAACTTAGTGTTAGTGTTAGAAAAAAGAATATGTAGAAGAAAAGAAGAAGAAGTGGAAAAAGATGAAAAAGAAGAAAAGAAAAGAAGTAGAAAAAAGATGAAAAAGAAGAAGAAGAAAAGAAGTAGAAGAAGAAGAATAGAAGAAAAGAAAAGAAGTAGAAAAAAGATGAAAAAAGAAGAAGAAGAAGAAGAAAGGAAAGAAGAAGAAGAAGAAGAAGAAGAAGAAAGGAAAGAAGAAGAAAGAAGAAGAAGAAGAGAAGGAAAGAAGAAGAAGGATAGAAGGAAACACCGCGACCACTGACCCCGACACCCCGACCCCGACACCACACCCCGACACACAGAGCACGACACCACACCCCGACCCCGACACGACACCCTGACCCTGAAACAGCACCCCGACACCGACATGACACCCCGACCCCCTAAACTTCCCGAAAAGGTGCTCTTTGGCCTTCCGGAGGCCGACGGGGTTATATATTTGTGAATTATTAGTTAGGTCATATATTTTTCGATTTTGTTATGAAAAACATCATATATAATTGTGTTGATCGGGTACATTTAAATGTGCAGTTGTTTCATCGCTGCGAGGTTTGGTGTTCGACAACCTCGCCGTGCGTTTGACGAGCTCTGCCCCTTCGTTCGTGGGTGAGCACAAATGACATGTCCTTCTCCCCCATTAATTATTTGCACAAATGACATGAAATTTGGTAGCTAGCTATATATGTGTCTTGAATAATCAGTATGCGTAACCAATATGTGTCTCCCGTTCGAAAGCGTCATAGTTATAAATATGCATGCATTTGCATATTTATAACCTTGATTCTTTTGAATTGTCCAACGCTATCCATGGACAGCCTGAGTATGTGTAGATTGGGTTCATTTTCCCATATGCTTTGCTCCGGATCCGACGCATAAATTTCGTCAGTGCCTCCCCTGTTGTTCTCCGGGTACACATCCTCTATGTTTATTGCAGAGACGTGAATCAGGAGAACAGCGGGGAGGTGCTGCCGAAATTTTGCGTCAGATCGGGAGCATAGCATATGGGAAAACAAACCCAATCTACACATACTCGGGTGGGATTAGGACCTATCTTTACCTATTAGAGTGTAGGTTGCATGGACGTAATAAAATTGACAAAGTAGATCAACTGATGAATATATACATGGTGAATTATATATATAATTTTTGTGTGTCCAGTAGCTCTGAAAGTCAAGATGAGTGATCGTGCATGGATGTATACCGGTCACACTGGTTAGAACAAATGGAGCGCTAAATGGTTCACAAAAACCAAGGGGTTTGTGCAAGCCGCATTTGCAAATGGCCAGAGGAAAACTTGGTGCCCCTGTTTCCGATGCGGCAATTGGGAAAAGAGGACAGAGGCTGAAATGGGTAAACACCTGCAGAAGAATGGTTTTACGCCCGATTATACTGTGTGGACATTTCATGGTGAGTCTGCCCAACGTGACCGAGCTGAGGTGGATCATCGTCGCACCGACGAGCATGGTACCGGGATGGAAAACATGGTGCAAGACTATGATGATGCTCGGGATTCGGACGAGGAGATGGAGGAATCTGCAAAGGCCTTCAATGAATTGCTGGAGTCTTCAAAACGTCCGCTCCACGAGCACACTAAGCTTTGTCAGTTGGATGCCATCTCACAAGTAATGGCTTT
Organism: Triticum dicoccoides; assembly: GCF_002162155.2. NCBI lineage: Eukaryota > Viridiplantae > Streptophyta > Magnoliopsida > Poales > Poaceae > Triticum > Triticum dicoccoides. The sequence goes on from NC_041389.1 coordinate 135,291,062, forward strand.
GAAGGCTCAGTTCAACTTGGGCAGAGAATGCTAAGACACAATTATGACAGTATTTGGACGCTTTCTACCTAAAGGCCATGTAATGCCTGCAAACCTGTACCAGCCGGACAAAATCCTCCGTGCACTGAAGATGCCCTATGAGAAGATACATGCCTGTGAGAAAGGATGTGCCTTATTTAGGCTTGACTATGCGGACTTGAACTATTGTCCCATTTGCAAGTGTTCCAGGTATATTGTGGTAGACAACGGTATGGGTGAGAAGACACAGACCAAAATCCCTGTTTGTGTTCTTCAGTATATGCCAATCGTACCAAGACTTCAACGTCTTTTCATGGTCGAAGAGACGGCCAGACAGATGACATGGCACAAAACAGGCAAAAGAACCGAACTAGATGCAGATGGTAATCTGATGATGGTACACACATCGGATGGTGTTGCGTGGAAAAAGTTTGATGAATTACGTGCTGACAAAGTGGCAGATCCGAGGCATCCTCGAGTCGGCATCAGCACCGATGGGTTCAGTGTGTTTGGTATGACGGCAGCCCAATACAGTTGTTGGCCCGTATTTGTCTTTCCACTCAATCTCCCCCCCGGACAGATTATGCAAAGAAAGAACATTTTCCTGACGTTGATAATTCCAGGGCCCAACTATTCGGGGAAAATATGAATGTGTACATGCAGCCGCTTAAGGACGAATTGTAAGAAGCCTGGGATAATGGGTTCAAGACATACGACGCCTATAGCAAACGAAACTTCATAATGCGTGTCTGGTACATGTACTCGACGCATGACTTGCCGGCATATGCGCTATTTGTTGGCTGGTGTGTGCATGGAAGGTTCTCGTGCCCCACATGCAAGGGAGCTCTTGAGTTTCATTGGCTTCAGGCCTGTCGCAAGTTTTCTTGCTTCGACATGCATAGACAGTTCCTGGATCCTCGCCATAAGTTGAGGAAAGACAAGAAGAACTTTGAGGGAGTCCTGGACTTGGGGGTGTCCGGATAGCCGGACTATCATCATCGGCCGGACTCCAAGACTATGAAGATACAAGATTGAAGACTTCGTCCCGTGTCCGGATGGGACTTTCCTTGGCGTGGAAGGCAAGCTTGGCAATACGGATATGTAGATATCCTACCATTGTAACCGACTCTGTGTAACCCTAGCCCTCTCCGGTGTCTATATAAACCGGAGGGTTTTAGTCCGTAGGACGAACAACCATTACAACAATCATACCATAGGCTAGCTTCTAGGGTTTAGCCTCCTTGATCTCGTGGTAGATCCACTCTTGTACTACCCATATCATCAATATCAATCAAGCAGGAGTAGGGTTTTACCTCCATCGAGAGGGCCCGAACCTGGGTAAAAACATCGTGTCCCTTGTCTCCTGTTACCATCCGCCTAGACGCACAGTTCGGGACCCCCTACCCGAGATCCGCCGGTTTTGACACCGAAATTGGTGCTTTCATTGAGAGTTCCTCTGTGTCGTCACCGATAGGCTCGATGGCTCCTTCGATCATCAACAACGATGCAGTCCAGGGTGAGACTTTTCTCCCCGGACAGATCTTCATGTTCGGCGCCTTTGCACTGCAGGACAATTCGCTTGGCCATCTGGAGCAGATCGAAAGCTACGCCCCTGGCCATCAGGTCAGATTTGGAAGCCTAAACTTCATGGCTGACATCCGCGGAGACTTGATCTTCGATGGATTCGAGCCATAGCCGAGTGTCCCGCACTGTCACGATGGGCATGATTTAGCTCTGCTGCCGGACAGTGCCCTGGAGGCCGCACATGAGTCCGCTCTGACCCTTAGTTCAGAGCCGACCGCGCAAATCAAGGACGGGTGGCTAGACACTGCCTCGGGGGTCGCAACTTCCACGGTGATGGAGCCGAATACTAACCTTGTCCCTCGTAAAGCTCGTGACTCCGAGGTGCCGGACTCCTCGCCGGACTCCGAACCTCCTGCGCCCCTACTAATCGAATCCGATTGGGCGCCGATCATGGAGTTCACCGCTGCGGACATCTTTCAGCACTCACCCTTTGGCGACATCTTGAATTCGCTAAAGTATCTCTCGTTATTAGGAGAGCCCTGGCCGGACTGCGGTCAGGACGGTTGGGATGCGGACGACGAAGAAATTCAAAGCCCACCCACCACCCACTTTGTAGCCACTGTTGATGATCTAACCGACATGCTACACTACGACTCCGAAGACATCGACGGTATGGACGACGATGCCGGAGACGACCAAGAACCAGCGCCTACAGGGCACTGGAAGACCACCTCTTCATACGACATATACATGGTGGACATCCCAAAGGATGGGAACGGCGAAGAAGCAGCGGAGGCAGATTCATCTAAGAAACAGTCCAAGCGCCGGCGTCAGCGGCGCCGCTCTAAATCCCGCCATAGCAAGAATGGAGATTCCGGCACCGGAGATAATAACACCCCAGAGAGTGCTGAAGATAACCCTCTCCAGCAAGATTCAGCACAGGAGGACGGAGAAGCCAGCCCTCACGAGAGAGCGGCAGACGAAGAGGTAGAGGATGATAACTACATGCCTCCCTCCGGAGATGAGGCAAGCCTCAATGACGATGAATTCGTTGTGCCCGAGGATCCCGTCGAACAAGAGCGTTTTAAACACAGGCTAATGGCCACGGCGAACAACCTAAAGAAAAATCAGCAACAACTTCGAGCTGATCAAGACCTACTGGCCGACAGATGGACCGAAGTCCTCGTGGCCGAAGAGAATGAACTCGAACGCCCCTCCAAAAGCTACCCAAAACGCAAGTTGCTCCCCCGATTAGAGGAGGAAGCATATAAACCCTCATCACCAGCGCACAATACAGCAGACCGACCTCCTCGTGGACGCGACAGAGAGGCATCTAGGCCCTCCACCAGAACCGTACCCCGGCACCGCTCGAAAAGTACGAAGCCACGAGGGAATGCACCGGACTTGCAAGACATATTGGAGGACTAGGCAAGACAATCAAGATCGATCTACGGATCACGCGGGCGCCCCACAATGCACGACGATTTCCGTCGCGCCGGATACAGCAACTCCGGCCGGGCCGAACACAGTAGACAAAGCTTGCTTGAGCTACGTCGTGATATTGCCCAATACAGAGGCGCCGCACACCCACTATGCTTCACAGATGAAGTAATGGGTCATCAAATCCCTGAAGGGTTTAAACCCATGAACATTGAATCCTACGATGGCACAACAGACCCCACGGTTTGGATTGAAGACTATCTCCTTCATATCCATATGGCCCGCGGTGACGATCTCCACGCCATCAAATATCTCCCACTCAAGCTTAAAGGACCAGCTCGGCATTGGCTTAACAGCTTGCCAGCAGAGTCAATTGGGTGTTGGGAAGACCTGGAAGCCGCATTCCTTGATAACTTCCAGGGCACATATGTGCGACCACCAGACGCCGATGACCTAAGACACATAATTCAGCAGCCAGACGAATCGGCCATCAATTCTGGACATGGTTCTTAACAAAGAAAAATCAAATCGTCGACTGTCCGGATGCAGAGGCCCTCGCAGCCTTCAAACACAACTTCCGCGATGAGTGGCTGGCCCGGCACCTAGGACAGGAAAAGCCGAAATCCATGGCAGCCCTCACGTCACTCATGACCCGCTTCTGCCCGGGAGAGGACAGCTGACTAGCCCGCAGTAACAACCTCAGCAAAAATTCTGGCAGTCCGGATAACAAGGACCACAATGGCAGGTCGCGTCGCAACAAAAACAAACGCCGCATTAACGGCGATAACACTGAGGATACGGCAGTCAACGCCGGATTCAGAGGCTCCAAACCCGGTCAACGGAAAAAGCCATTCAAAAGAACTACTCCGGGTCCGTCCAATTTGGACCGAATACTCGACCGCTCCTGCCAGATACATGGCACCCCCGAAAAGCCAGCTAATCACACCAACAGGGATTCTTGGGTATTTAAGCAGGCAGGCAAGTTAATTGCCGAAAACAATGACAAGGGGCTGCATAGCGATGACGAGGAAGAGATCCAGCCGCCGAACTATAGAGGACAGAAGGGTTTCCCCCCACAAGTACGGACGGTAAACATGATATACGCAACCCACATACCCAAGAGGGAGCGGAAGTATGCACTTAGGGATGTATATGCGATGGAGCCAGTCGCCCCGAAGTTCAATCCATGGTCCTCTTGCCCGATCACTTTTGATCGAAGGGATCACCCCACCAGTATCCGCCATGGTGGATTCGCTGCATTGGTTTTAGACCCAATCGTTGATGGATTTCACCTCAACAGAGTCCTAATGGACGGCGGCAGCAACCTGAACCTGCTTTATCAGGATACAGTGCGCAAGATGGGCATAGACCCCTCAAGGATTAAACCTACAAAGACGACCTTCAAAGGCGTCATACCAGGTGTAGAGGCCAATTGTACAGGCTCAGTCACACTGGAAGTGGTCTTCGGATCCCCGGATAACTTCCGAAGCGAGGAGTTAATCTTCGACATAGTCCCGTTCCGCAGTGGCTATCACGCTCTGCTCGGACGGACCGCGTTTGCAAAGTTCAACGTGGTGCCGCATTACACATACCTCAAGCTCAAGATGTCAGGCCCTAGAGGAGTCATCACGGTCAACAGAAACACTGAACGCTCCCTCCGAACGGAGGAACACACAGCGGATCTCGCGGCAGAAGTACAGAGCAGCCTCTTAAGGCAATTTTCGAGTCCGGCCGTTAAGCGACCGAACACGGCCAAACGCGCCCGGAGTAACACACAACAAGACCACCTGGCACGTTCCGAGCACGCGCACGTTCCAAACGGCCAAACGCGGCCCCAACCCCAGCCCTTGCATAATTGCAAGACTAGTCCTTCGTGTACATCATTACGCTCTGGAGATACCATGGGCATAGGGGGAGGGGCATGACCACGACAGGCCCAGAGTGCGGCTTAACCACACCAGGAGCTCCCAAGTATGTCGGTCTTTTCCTTTTTCTTTTTTTTCTTACCCACAGGACCCCGTTCACCAGAGGCCCTGTCCGGCAGTAGGCCTGCCGAACTCACGATGCAACAGCCAGGGAAGGAGAAAGGCTACGACGAACACTCAGGTGGTCTCCATTACGAGCATTAAATCTGTTTAATACACCATTCCGCAGCCTACCCCTGGAGGGGGACATGTTTAATAGTCCAATCCCTTGCTTACCGCACTATTTGTATCGCTCTGCATTCATGGCAGTATTTCTGGAATAAACAATGCATCGCTTTTTGCTTATAATTGCATTTCTTTCTTATATATGTTCGTTTATGACATGTTGCACCCGTACACTTTGGTACGGCCGAATACACCAGGGGCTTAAGTTCCCCGCATTATGGTGTGATAAGTCCGAACACTTTCACAAGTGCGGCACCCCGAACTTATAGCATTATATGCATCGGCTCCGAATCATGTCTTGGGTCAATAGTTGGATTTGCCCGGCTCCCATGTTTTGGTACCTTACGTTCCGTTTTATCGGCTAAGGTAGCACTGGGAGAACCACTGCGATTGCGCCCCGATTGAGCTGCGCGAGCGCCTTAGTGGAGAAAGCTAAAACTGACCGTCATGATAAGGTGAGAGCTGGTCGCTATTCGAGAGGTTTTTTTCGAGTCCCTAAAGACTTATGCCGCTTAGAGCGAGGAACCGGCTTTGTCCGGCCCAGGCGTGGATAGCACCCCGAACTCGGTCTTCCGAACACTAGGGGCTTCGCCGAAATTTAAAATTATAGAATTCTATGGCTAAGTGAGAGTGTTCAAGCGTTATAAGTCCGGTTGCCTCGTTCGTTGTGTTGAGCGCCTCCCTAGATGGACCCAAACATGGGAACAAGAGTGCTCAAGTTTATCCCGAACACCCCAGCACTAGTGGCATGGGGGCTGAAGCCGACGACTTGCCATCTCTCAGATTTGATAAACGGCCACACAGAAGGTAATATTTTAAATTAATAAGCGTTGCTTAGCGCATATGAACACAGTTTTCAGCGCACAGGATAACATAATGTGATTCTACTCAAATATTACAACCTTGGAGAACTCATCCGCAATCTTGCGGGCTCCCTTCAGGACACTCTTATAATACATTTCGGGCGTGCGATACTCTTTGCCCTCCGGCGGCGCGTCCGTCAGAAGCTTCTCAGCATCCATCCTGCCCTAGTGCACCTTTGCACGGGCAAGGGCCCGACGGGCACCTTCAATGCAGGCGGAGTGCTTGACGACTTCCACCCAGGGACACGCATCCACCAGCCGCCGCACCAGGCGGAAGTAGCTCCCAGGCATGGCCTCCTTGGGCCACAGCCGAACTATCAGGCCCTTCATGGCTTGTTCGGCTACCTTGTGGAGCTTGACCAGCTGCTTCAGCTGGTCGCTAAGGGGCACCGGATGTCCGGCCTCAGCATACTGAGACCAGAAGACCTTCTCCGTCGAGCTCCCCTCCTCAGCCCGGTAGAATGCGGCAGCATCGGACACGCTGCGAGGCAGATCTGCAAACGCTCCTAGAGAGCTCCGAATTCGGTTAAGTATCAGGTAACTCACATTCACATGCTTGCTTTGCATGAAAAATGCCTTACCCGCCGCTATTTTCTTCACCGCCTCAATCTCCTGGAGGGCCTTATGGGCTTCGGCCTTAGCGGCTTTGGCACTCTCAAGAGACGAGGCAAGCTCGGACTCTCGGGTCTTCGAGTCGCGCTCCAAACTCTCATGCTTTTCCATGAGAGCCTGGAGCTCTTGCTGCACCTCCGCCACCCGCGCCACCTGCTTCTCTCGCTCAGCTCGTTCCACGGCCGCATTACGTTCGGCCGCGGACACGGCCTACTTCAGGGTCGCCACCTCGTTTGTGGCCCCTGGAGTACCCACGTTATCCTTGTTATTTCTCTTGCAACCAAAATCCTTTTCTGTAAGGTACAAATTTAATACGGTGTTACTCACCTTCATTGTCCTCGAGCTGCTTTTTGGCACGGCCGAGCTCACTCTTGGACCGCTCGAGGTTCTGCTTCAAAGCATCGACCTCCGCAGTCAGTGCGGCAGAGGTCAGCAGCGCAGCCTGCAATCCCATATTGACATATTTTTTAGAACTCCTGCGTATATCTTTATAAGATCCTCAGTCCGGTTTTTCTTCCCGAACACCGAACGGAGCATCAGGGGATACTGTCTACGCGGTATTATATTACATGTTTTAAAACTCTTACCTCAAAGCCTGTTAGAAGGCTGCTGCAGGCTTCGGTCAGCCCGCTCTTGGCGAGCTGAACCTTCTGAATCACCGCACTCATGATAGTGCGGTGTTCTTCCTCGATGGAAGCGCCGTTGAGCGCCTCCAACAAGTTATCCAGCGCCTCCGGTTGGACGGAGGCCACCGTTTCACGGTCTTGCCCTTCTTACGAAGGGGCCGCCTGCCGGACTCTGGAACCACTGCTGGTTCCAATGCGGAGTCCGGTGCAAAGTCCGGGAGGTTGCCGTGCGGCACCTCCAGAGCCTCCCCCTCCTGGTGGGTCCCCTCCTGGGATCCCACCTCCGCATCATCAGCGTCACGAGGGGTGGAGGCGGTCGGAAGGGAATCCATATCCGACGGAGCCAAGGACCCGCTCGACGAAGCGGGAAGATCGTCCTCGGCCGGACTACAGGTTGTATGCGGCATTAGAAGGACACCACGTGGCAAAAAGAGAAATTATAAATCATCCAGGAATTCGGACACTTACGATCTTGCCAGGGGCTTGGCCCTTGAGGGCCATCCCTCGTCGCCGTTGTCGGCATTGGCGGAGCAGTCCGGAGGAAGGGTCTGTCTTTTCTTGGACCCTTCGGCCGCCCTCGTTGGGGAGGCCTTCCTCTTCTTCTCTCCCCCCACAGGGGAAGAGGCCTCTTTCTCCTCCTCCTCGGGAGAGGAGTTCGCCTCGGAGTCATCGGATGATGAGTCCGATACCACCTGGCGCCGGGAACTCCTTCGGGTTCCTGTGGCCTTCTTCTTGGCCTTCTTCTCCGGCACCACATAAAGTGCCGGGACCAGCAACCCCGTCAAACGGGTGTCCGCTGGGTCTTCGGGAAGAGGGGCCGGACAGTTAACCTGTCCGGACGTCTTCTGCCAGTCCTGTTAAAGGCATTGGAGTTTTAGATCCCACGTAGAGTCAAACTATGAAAGAAATGAGTGTCCCATAAAGGATAACATAGCTTACCTCACCAGCCGGGCGCTGCGTGCTGAATCCGCGATCTTCAGTTGCGGATGCGGGGGCTTCTCCGCCCTTGAACAGCACCCTCCAGGAAGCTTCGTACGTCGTGTCGAAGAGCCCGGTCAAAGTCCGGTGCTGTGCCGGATCAAAATCCCACAAATTACAGGCCCGTTGCTGGCAGGGGAGAATCCGGCGGACGAGCATGACCTCGATCACGTTGACAAGCTTAAGCTTCTTGTTCACCAGGGTCTGGAGACAGGACTGGAGTCCGGTTAGCTCCTCCAAACTACCCCATAGCAAGCCCTTCTCTTTCCAGGAGGTGACCTGCATGGGGGTACCAGATCTGAACTCGGGGGCCGCTGCCCATTTATGGTCATGCGGCTCGGTGATGTAGAACCACCCCGATTGCCACCCTTTAATGGACTCCACAAAGGCACCCTCGAGCCAAATGATGTTGGGCATTTTTCCCACCATGGCACCTCCGCACTCCGCTTGGACGCCCTTCACCACCTTCGGCTTGACATTGAAGGTCTTTAGCCACAAGCCGAAGTGGGGCTGGATGCAGAGGAAAGCCTCGCACACGACGATAAACGCCGAGATGTTGAGGATGAAGTTTGGCGCTAGATCGTGGAAGTCCAGGCCGTAGTAGTACATGAGCCCCCGGACGAAGGGGTGAAGTGGGAAGCCCAGTCCGCGGAGGAAGAGGGGAAGAAATACGACCCTCTCATGGGGCCTGGGGGTGGGGATGAGCTGTCCCTCGTCAGGCAGCCGGTGCGCGATGTCGCTGGACAGGTATCCGGCGCCGTGCAACTTCTCGATGTGCCCCTCCATGTCGGAGGAGGCCATCCACTTGCCTCCCGCTCCGGACATGGCTGGGGAAGGTTGAGGCGAGATGTGCGGACTTGGGCGCTGGAGCTCGAGTGCGCGGAGATGGATAAGCAAAGGAGGAAGAAGGCGTAGGTAAAAAAGGTGGATCCTTATCCCCTTATATATGGACGGACGAAGACTATGCGTCCCCCCGGCCTGGTAAAACTCGCTTATCTCCCAAGCGCCGTAATCAATGGCGCGGTTGGGTTACCCACGTCCGTATTGATGGGAATCCCGGAATAAGGGGAACATGATCTCTGCTTCGACAAGATGTGCCAAGGAAACCGCTTCGCTAAACGCGCTGAGGTGGTATAATAAAAATGATTCAAGTAAAGGCTTGGTAGTGGTGTGACGTCACGCCACAAAATACGTCAGCAGATTGAACTTGTGTACATAATATTCTCTCTACGGTGGTATGTGGAATTTATTTTGCAGAGCCGGACACTATCCTGGTGTTCACAATCTTCTATGAATTATTCGAAGGAGGAACCCGCCTTGCAATGCCGAAGACAATATGCGCGCCGGACTCATCGTCATTGAACCTGGTTCAGGGGCTACTGAGGGAGTCCTGGACTAGGGGGCGTCCGGATAGCCGGACTATCATCGTCGGCCGGACTCCAAGACTATGAAGATACAAGATTGAAGACTTCATCCCGTGTCCGGATGGGACTTTCCTTGGCGTGGAAGGCAAGCTTGGCAATACTGATATGTAGATCTCCTACCATTGTAACCGACTCTGTGTAACCCTAGCCCTCTCCCGTGTCTATATAAACCGGAGGGTTTTAGTCCGTAGGACGAACAACCATTACAACAATCATACCATAGGCTAGCTTCTAGGGTTTAGCCTCCTTGGTCTCGTGGTAGATCCACTCTTGTACTACCCATATCATCAATATCAATCAAGCAAGAGTAGGGTTTTACCTCCATCGAGAGGGCCCGAACCTGGGTAAAAACATCGTGTCCCTTGTCTCCTGTTACCATCCGCCTAGACGCACAGTTCGGGACCCCCTACCCGAGATCCACCGGTTTTGACACCGACAAACTTCATCAACGGTAGAGTTGTAAAAAACTCTGCACCACCTGCGTTGACAGGCCAACAGACCCTGGATCAGTTAAACGCTCTTGAGCCAGATCCAGAGCGTCCAGGGTACTTCAAGGGGTATAATTCTGAGCACGCCTGGACTCACAAAACATGCTTATGGGATATGCCTTACTTCGAAGACCTCCTTTGCCCACACAACATCGACGTGATGCACACTGAGAAGAATATCGCCGAGGCACTTTTTGGTACATTGTTCGGCATAGATGGGAAGTCAAAGGATAATACTAAGGCTAGAGTCGATCTGGAGGCGCTATGTGATAGGCCGTTACAAAACATGAAAGAACCGAAAGGAAAGCAGAACTGGACGAAGCCAAAGGCATGGTTCAATCTTGGAAGGCCAGCTATGAGGGAAATTATCTTGTGGGTGAAAATGCAGTTGATGTTCCCCGATGGGTATGCAGCGAATCTAAAGAGGGGAGCGAGTCTTGATAAATCGAAGATATTTGGTCTCAAGAGTCATGATTGGCACATATGGATTGAGCGGGTAATGCCGGTGATGTTGCGTGGCTTCATCCCTGAGGATGAATGGCTAGTACTGGCAGAACTTAGCTATTTCTTCCGTGTTCTTTGTGCGAAAGAACTATCGCCTAGCGTGCTAGAAGAAATGGAAGAGTTGGCGCCAGAGTTGATCTGCAAGTTAGAGAAGATCTTTCCACCGGGCTTCTTTAATCCAATGCAGCATTTGATTTTGCATCTCCCGACCGAGGCAAGATTGGGGGGGACCGTGCAAAATCGTTGGTGCTACCCAACTAAGAGGATGCAGAAGACGCTTCGAGAAAAATGTAAAAACAAACGTAGAATTGAAGCGTCTATGGCTGAGGCAGTAATCACTGAGGAGGCGGCAAACTTCGTGACAGCACACTACGAAACCAAAAATCATCATTTGCATAATCCAAAGCCTTGGTACAATGCTGACGAGCCTAAAAAGGGTGGATCCAATCTCAGCCTATTCAAAGGCAATCTCGCACCAGCCAGTGTTTCAAATCCAGTATCTTTGGACAACGAAGAATGGTGGACCATTTCGTTGTATATCTTCAACAACCTGATAGAAGTGCGGTCGTACATCGAGTAAGTTCTTGGTACATTGTTTTGCAACTTCTATTTCCTTTGAAGTGCTCTTATTCCTGGATATTTCATACAGTCGATACGTCGCCCTATTCTCGTATGGAGCGGTGATCCAAAAGGATTCCGTCGAAGAGTATGAGCTTCTCGCAAAGCAAGGAGGCGTCTATCCCGGTTTCATCTCTTGGTTCAAACAAACGGTAAATTCTATTAGACAATTTCATTTCATTCGCTAATTTGTGTGTAATGCAACAATCCTTTCATATTAAACTTGTAGGCTAATTCAGAGTCTATGGACGCCGAATTGAGACAAGTCGCTAATGGTTTTGACTATAAGGTCCGTTTATTTGACAAATACGACATCAATGGGTATCGTTTTCGTACCTATGGCAAAGAGCTATCCATGGCCGACCGAAAGTCTACAAATTGTTGTGTATCTGCTATCGGCGAAGGAGGTACCGAGTGTTATGGGAGAGTTGAAGCAATTTATGAACTTCTATTCTATGGTGAAAACCCACCGAATGTCGTAGTCTTCAAATGTTATTGGTTTCAGCCGAAGGAGACTAGAAGGACTCATGAACATATAGGGCTAGTTGAAATCAACAAAAGCACCCATTTAGATGTTCCTGATGTCTATATTATGGCTCAACAGGCGACCCAAGTATTCTATCTACCCTGGGCCAGCCAAACTAATCCAAATCTGAAAGGTTGGGATGTCGTTTATGAAGTGCCGCCACGTGCTAGACTATCTGCCCCAAAGGAAGAGGATAATGAACCTCACATTAACCCAGACACATATGAAGGAGAATTCTTCCAAGAGACACGTCTTTCCAAAAAGCGTTTCAAGAACCGGTATACTTCACCCCAAAACATTGAAGTAGACAGCGACAGTGAATCCCACATCACCCCAGAGGAGGAACAAGAAGAGCCGGAACAAGAAGAGGTTACTGCTGCGGACGACCTCTCAATGCTTGACCGATTACGTAAAGGTGGCCTTCCACATGTTGATGCCACTGAACCCTATGAGCCCGTCATTGATTATAGTGATGATGATGATTATGCATTTATTGATGATACTGATCGACATTATTAGTAGTGTCAGGTATTCAATTTTTTTATGTTGTACTTGATGATGATACACTTAAGTGATATACATATTATTATTCACGTCGGTATTTTTTTATGTTGTACTAATTTTGTTTACTCTTTGTCAAGGCAGGTGTTGAAAGATGGAAGGGGAGCCGACTGAGGCCAAGGACAAACGTGCCCAACTTGAAGGTGTGCCACACCATCAAGGTAGCTCCAACTTATATCAGTTCGGGCGGAATTGGGTGTCACGACCGGTTTTCCGGGTATAAATTTCCAGAAAAAGACCGTCGTGCTCATCAGCCCCAGGATTACTGTTAGCTGATGAGGCTCCAACTTGATACAGAAATTCCAAGCAAAATACAAAATATGTACTACAAGACCATTTTGGCCTGTGAGTACAATAAATGGTTTCTAGTGGTTGAGGGCGGAAGCGGTTTGAGGATCATCAGGGTCTATGGGACTCCATTTCCCAACAGGAACAGCTGACCAGGTTAACTCCTATCTCCGCGAGGCTTCTATCTCCGTTGCTTAGGTTCTGGGGCTGTCATCGCGTCGCTCCTCTCCGTGCAAGAAAATCTGGCCAAGACAATAGCCAGGGACAAGCCAGTGAGTACTTTGAATGTACTCGCAAACATTATAAACACAGGTATAACATAACGATGGTGTGCTGAAAATATTTTATGCTCATGATGTCAGTCAAAAAAAAGGTAAATAAATTCTGATGCGTGCAGGCGGTTATTTATGAAAATGCATTAACATAGTAGTATTAAAATTTGTGAAATAAATAACAAGCAATGCCACAGTCGGGCGTCTTAGCGACACCACATAAAGGGCTTTAAAAGAAATGCCACAGTCGGGCGTCGGAGCGACACCACATAAAGGGCTTTAAAATAAATGCCACAGTCGGGCGTCTGAGCGACACCACATAAAGGGCTTTAAAAGAAATGCCACAGTCGGGCGCCTGAGCGACACCACATAAAGGGCTTTAAAAGAAATGCCACAGTCGGGCGTCTGAGCGACACCACATAAAGGGCTTCAAAAGAAATGCCACAGTCGGGCGTCTGAGCGACACCACATAAAGGGCTTTAAAAGAAACAATCATAGTGAATATCCCGAAGGTAGAACCATCCCAGAGATACTCGATAATAACAATAATATCACGGGTTAGTCAACAATAATAATAATCATAATTATCACAAGTCACAAGTAGTAATTCCAGTTCTGGTTTAACAGTTTCACCTCCGAAGACCGACACTAAGACCGACACTTGACCCATCCCAGACTGTAGTCCTTAACCATGGACATGGCTATTCGAATAGGTTTAATCTCTGCAGAGGATGTACTCTTTACCCACGAGTAACGGATTCCTTTAGTCCATCGGGACTAATTTCGTCTACGGTCTTTTAAATGAAAAGGCACCTGACTTGCACACACCAGCTTAACTTACCGTTGTCTGGAATCACCCACCCACACTCGTTAAGCAAAACTATAAGTGGGGAGGCTACAACCTCGATTAGCATGGGATCACAAAATTTATACCGCGCGCAAACTTGGGAAGCTATCCCTTCGGCTACAACCGAAACACCCATGCCCCCTGACCGGATGACTGGCTTTAATCCATGGCCCTGGTACCCTCATCCCGGCCCCTCCATACGGTGTGTGCTAGAAAGGGGTTGACAAATTACTGAACCGTACTCTACTTGTTGTAGAGACAAGTGGTAGTACGAAGCAAGTATGGGGGTTACTGGCACAAGACTCGATCTATGGTCGACTCAGGAGGTTTAAGTATTTCCCTGCATGATTAGAATAACGAAATATAACTCAACCAACAGAGTCACCGCTCATTATACCTTACCATGCCATACCGGACATAACCGTCCCGACAGAGACCGACGACAAACTCATGCCTACCCAAGGCAGAGGTTTTTCCCGGATTCCCTCCGGTATGCATGCAAGGCACATGAGGATAATTATCATCACAATTGTGTTCATTTCCAACAGCATGGAAATCAATAACATGCACCCATGCATATGATCATATCACATGAAATGACAAGTTCCTCCAAAGTGAGGTGATGTTATAAACGTGTCATCGAACACACAATAATATTATGCCGGGGTTCAGAATGCTTGCCTTTACGTCATGGGAAAACAGGGTGCATTCCAAAACATCTTGAAATCTGCAAAAATCCTATTAAAGAATATATTTGAATTAACACACAAAATCAAAACAGCACAAAAAGTTGTTCTGAATTTTTTTCAAATAAATCTTAAAATAAACTAGACATTATTTGAGAGAGGTAAGAAAAAGAATCAGTTCATTTGGACTTACTTTTAAAAAGTTACAGCTGGTCAAAGTTTGGTCAAAAATCTGTTATTTAAATAAAAACAGAAAAGAAAACGTTTCGAACGGGGTTACGCTTTCGCACAAAGAAAACGTACTCGATACTTTACGCCTCCACTTATCCAGCATGGATGGCGCGTGAGTCACTGATAGTGGGTCCTAGGTGGCCCACTAGTCAGGTTTGACTAGTCCGTCTTCCTTCTTCTCCCTCTGTCCCGAGCGGAGGCGGGATTCCGGCGACCGTCGCCGGCGAACGGCGGGTCCTTGTGGGGAGATGAGGGCGGGGATGGATCCGCGGGTCGGGGGTGAACCTTCCGGTGGTTGCAGGGTTGTCAGAGGTGGAGGGATTTGCTGACGGCGAGCTCCGCGGCGGAGGAAAGTTTCGGTGGTAAAGTGATTTTTCTCCCGCGGTGAGCCCTGATCAAAATCGAGCAGGGGAAATGGTTCACGGGAGGAAGAGGAAGCTCTTGGTGAAGATAACGGAGAGGGGGAGGCTCTGGTGGCGCTGGAAGGGCTGGGGCAATGGCGGCGGCTGCGGTTGCCGGAGATGAGGAAGGAGGCCTCCCCGGGTCGTCTGGCTGCTAAAGGGGGCCCTAGGGAGGTGGCTTGGGGTCGCCTGTGTGCGGAGACGAGCTCGGGGCTCCTTTATATAGCGTTGGAGGTCGGTTCCGAGGCGGCCGGCGATAAGGACGACGGCGAACCGCCTCCCTGTAGCGTCAGGGCGTCGTGGCGACGACGGGAGCTAGCCGACGAGTGAGGGGATAAGCTTGCGCTGTTCCCAGGGGCAGGTGGCGAGCCGGGGTGGCTTTGGCGGCGCCGACCTAGCAGGGTGTCGGGCGGCCGTGGCGGCTAGTCCTTGGCTTGCCGGGGACGCGGCGAGGGTCTGCTTGGCGCGTTGTGGTGAGGGGGAGCATGTGGCGCGCAAGGGGACACGGCGTGCTGGCTGCGGTCGGTCACGGGCTGGAGAGAGTGCGGGGCGTGACGCGGCGGCTCGGGCGCACGGCTCGTGCAATACACACGCTCTGGGCACATCCAGAGCATGCCAGGGACGTGCTCGATGAAATGCCAGGGTGGCCTAGAGGTCGCGGTTGAGGCTGGCAAGGACTAGGGCTAGTATAGGTTTAGTAAGGGTAACAAGGGACATGGTGGTTTGGTCAGGAGACCAAGTTCACAATGTAGACTTGAAATCATGCCAAATCTGGCTATGCACTCCAGGTGTTTGACAAAATGCCACAGGCACCTAGGCTTTTCTTGGAGTGACCAATCCTTCCAGATCAGTGTCTCTTTGGATGCACAAGATGGTGGTGAGATTAGTTGGTGAAAAGCATAAACTTGCTAGTGCAAGTTTTGCCGAACTCCAAATCTGTACAGGATGTGAATGGCATTATTTCATGAAGCAGAAATGATCCAATGAGTGCATGCTCCTGGATTTAGGGGTTTAGCATGGAGGACTACAAGTAGGGAAAAGAATCTAGGGCCAAAGAGCAAGAAACAATATGGTTGCTGTACAAACCATCATGCTGGACCAGAATGGAGATGAGGTTGATTTACTCAAAAATTTCAAAGAACAACCCTGGATTTTTGCATATAATGGAATCATATGCTCCTACTGACATCCCAAAATTTTGGTGGAAGCTAGAAACAAATATTTAAAAGGGTTGTAGTGCAAAACTGCCCACTAGACCAGAGAAGGAAAACAGGTGTAGAACTAAAAATATGAAATGAAAAAGATATATTAAGGCATAAAAGTGATTTAGAGATATCACATGACATCTCCAAATTTTGGTTGGATTTTTAGCCAAATATATCAAATGGTTGTAGTTCAAAAAGAGCTCCAAAATTTAAAACAACTCATTTTAATGAATAAAGTTCAGGGTGAAGTAATTTAATAAATAATCCTACTGATTAAGAAAATGCTATACAGAGAGCATGGAAGTCCAATATACTTTGGAAAGCTCCACTAGGAAAAAGATAAAACTCCTTAACAATAAAAGAAGAGTTTCTGAAATCCATAGAAAAATCCAGAATGCAAAATTTTAAAACTCCTGGCAGAATTTTAATAACTAAAACCTGGTTAAATTTTTGGGGTGTTACAATTACTACCCCCCTTAAGAAAAAATCTTGCCCTCGAGATTTGCTAAGAGTTGTAAAACAAAAATACTTTTACTTGGTCAAAAGATCATTTTACACAGGCGATAAAAAGAGGCTATAGTGAGAGGGCAATAAGTGGTGAGTAACTACAGTGTGGTACTGGCGCTGTGTGGAAAAATCCATGCTTATGAAAACGAGCGATTTCTACGCTGGACACCATGAATTTAGAATAAATTCTAAATTTAACAATACACTGGTCGTACCCGAGAGCACAGTGCTCTTTCTGGCTGACAGGTGGGACCGGGGCCCATTGTCAGTCTCCCCTTCTTCCTCTGGCTCTCTCTTCTTCCTCTCTCCTGCGCGCTTTCTCGGCTTTCTCCACCGGCGACGTCTAGCGCGTAGGGCATCTAGGCCGTACTGCGGTAGTGCACGGCGTGCTTGCTGCCGGTGCAGTGTGCACTCACCTCGCGGGCCAGTGCGCTGTCAGCGCTGCTCGCGGATTCGCCTCCGAACACCGGCGATCGGGCGTCGAGCGGCGCTGGTGGACTTCGCCCACCGTACACCGATCCTGAGCTATAAAACGACCGCGGTGCTCCTTCTTCATCTTCGCACCTGGCCTCGCCTCTCCTCCTCCTCCTCCTCCATTTCTGCTCACCGGAGCTCGAGACGAGGCTCTAATGGCGGAGACAGTGCCGGACTGGTACGTGATCCTGGTGTGTGGAGGGCTGGCGGCAGTGCTGGGGCTCTCCGTGCTCCTGTGCACGATGATCCTTGATGATCGCCGTGATGCTTCCGCTCGGGTGCTGGCTCTCCGTGGTGGCGGTGATCATGGGGATTAGGTGTAATGCCAGGTGTTAACTGTTATAGGTGTGCCAGATGTGATTAGTGTCTGGATGATCGTCCGCTAATCTCTCCCTTGGAGGCATGTGGAGCACTTAGAGGGGTGGTTGGTGAGATGCAACATGGTTGTGTGTATTGCAAGCAGTGTAAGAGTCCGAGTGGTTGTGGGTCTTTTTACCATGGTGCTGCGCGAATAAATAATCCATGCCGTGAGAGGATAAAAGATGTAGCAATTCTGGAAAAAGAAATCTCATTCCAGGATTTTCGCGGTTACATAGGTTATTCACGAAGACAACCACTCACATAAGTAGAAACTAAATACTCGATTCATCGCACAAATTTGAGGTACCATGCATAAGATACAACGTAATAATAAATGCTGAAATGACAAACACAGCAGTGACATCTAAAATGAGAAAGGTAACTGGACAGGGTCTTGAGAAAAAGTCTCTGGCAATGGAATACACTCCTCCTCTATCGGAGGAAGTGGATTGACCAGTCGATGTATGAGTCTCTCCGGGTCAGGCCTTAGTGGTCTGCCGACGGCAATCTGAGGATTCAAATCAGCGAGACTCTGGAGATAATCCATCACTCGCTGGTTCAAATGCTCTTGAGCGATGATGTACTGGATAAGGTTGGCTAGCACTGGGTCTCTCTCAATCCGTCCACCGGGAAAAGATGTCACTCCTCCGGGTGTTGCACGGCTCGGAACATAATAATATCCTCGTTCTTGGGCATAAGGTACTACAGATCGAAGACGAGCAATTGCTTCGTTCGCAGCAGCTTCTATGGCCAAGCGTGGGGTCGGCATAGATTTCCCTACGAAGGAAACCTCTGTTGGATCTTGGTTGGGGTCTACAGGAGGAATGTGTACTGCTGCCCAATATTCCGAGGTGGATGGGGTGATTCTCGATTTGAACAGCTCGTACTGGGGTGGCTGGGTAGAACCCATGGTACTGCAGGTAAAGTCCCACAATATTTTGACAAAGCTACCTGGGGTTGCATCTAGGGTTCTCCGATAAATACTAGGGCTCGACATGGCAAGAAATGGTTGTGAGAGTGGTGCACAAGGTGAGGGTTGCTGGGTAAGGTCACAAGGTGGCCTTCTTATATAGCATCCGGGCTGGTTTATTTACCATGGTGAAAGGTAATAAAACTGCCAGATCACCTCCAAAGGTCGGGGTCAGTGAGAGAGATACACATATCTCATAAAGAGACGTGTTACTATAGGTGTCGTCGGGGTTGGTTTTGGTAGTTGTGCCCGAAAAATGTGCAACTATGCGCTGATAAAGAAAAATACGCAAGGCTACCAATAAAGCAGAGGCACAACGACAGGCTGCGTTTATATACACGGTCGCACGATTACAAAGCGAGGATACACTGAGACTCGGTATTACTCGTACGGCTTAGTCTACCTCGTTTATGTCTAAACGGGCGTGCCTGGTGGATGTCGAGGCTTCTCCACGTGTCTCACTGCCGGGATTAGTCAGAGATGGCGGAGGAACTGCAGGGTCGGGGTAGCGATGATGACCATTGCGGGGATTGTTGGCCACAACCCCGTTGGAGTGTGCTCCCAAAAGGCGATGAAGCACTTCTGGGGTCAT
Organism: Triticum dicoccoides; assembly: GCF_002162155.2. Lineage (NCBI taxonomy): Eukaryota > Viridiplantae > Streptophyta > Magnoliopsida > Poales > Poaceae > Triticum > Triticum dicoccoides. The sequence goes on from NC_041389.1 coordinate 135,310,227, forward strand.
CAAAGCATCTCGGTTGGTGGCTGGAGCTGATCTCAGGGTCTCGATCGGTTGTCCGAACAGCACGACTGGGTTGTCGGCGTCGGGCTCGTCTTCCCTACTTGCTGGGTCCCGACGAACCAGCTCTCCTCGAGCTGCGATCAGATCAATGGTGACCTGGTCGAACAATGCCTCTAGTGCACTTACATAGCGCACTAGGTGCAACAATGCGGGATCCGTCTCGTGATCTCTGTTGGCAACTTGGGGTGGTCTACCATACCCTTTGCGTCTGGGGTAGTAGTAGAACGAGCGACAGTTAACTCTGGGCGACAACTGCCGGAGTTGAACTATAGCTTCTCGAGCGGCTAGCTGGATGGCTTGTGGCTCGAAGGAAGTTGTCCTTCCGGTGAACCTGTAGGGGCATTTTGGCGACATACCCCTTCCGTAGATGTTCACAGTGGCCTAGAATTGGCGGTCTTCACCGCTCATGGGTCCTTGCTACACAACATACTCTGGTGGCTCCTCTAACGCATAGGCACGACGGGTGAGGTTTGCGAGTATGGTCACAAAGCCTCCAAGGTTGGTTGCTGTGGTCTCGTTGTGCACTATGGGGCCAGGCATTGTGGCTCGGTTTGGGGTAGAGGCTGTGCTGTGCTGGGTTGAGGCTAGCGTGCCCTTTTTATAGAAAAGGGGACGGAGTCTTCCTTCGCACGCTTGCGAATGAGACATTTTTGCCATCGGTCACTGGTGCATGATCGACAGGCTAGGTTGATATGTTGGGCACCGACTGCCAAAAATGTTGGGGTCACTGTGTGGCTATCTTGCACGAGAAGCTTGGCTGGGGTTTTGGTTAAGATCTGGTGGGTTGGTTTGCCTAAGTTTATTGACCTGGCTAAGATAGGATTAGCCAATGGTCAGCCTGGCTCTGATACCAAGTCTGTCACGATCGGTTTTCCGGGTATAAATTTCCAGAAAAAGACTGTCGTGCTCATCAGCCCCAGGATTACTGTTAGCTGATGAGGCTCCAACTTGATACAGAAATTCCAAGCAAAATAAAAAATATGTAGTACAAGACCATTCTGGCCTGTGAGTACAACAAATGGTTTCTAGTGGTTGAGGGCGGAAGCGGTTTGAGGATCATCAGGGTCTATGGGACTCCATTTCCCAACAGGAACAGCTGACCAGGTTAACTCCTATCTCCGCGAGGCTTCTATCTCCGTTGCTTAGGTTCTGGGGCTGTCATCGCGTCGCTCCTCTCCGTGCAAGAAAATCTGGCCAAGACAATAGCCAGGGACAAGCCAGTGAGTACTTTGAATGTACTCGCAAACATTATGAACACAGGTATAACATAACGATGGTGTGCTGAAAATATTTTATGCTCATGACGTCAGTCAAAAAAAGGTAAATAAATTATGATGCGTGCAGGCGGTTATTTATGAAAATGCATTAACATAGTAGTATTAAAATTTGTGAAATAAATAACAAGCAATGCCACAGTCGGGTGTCTTAGCGACACCACATAAAGGGCTTTAAAAGAAATGCCACAGTCGGGCGTCGGAGCGACACCACATAAAGGGCTTTAAAAGAAATGCCACAGTCGGGCGTTTGAGCGCCACCACATAAAGGGCTTTAAAAGAAATGCCACAGTTGGGCGTCTGAGCAACACCACATAAAGGGCTTTAAAAGAAATGCCACAGTCGGATGCCTGAGCGACACCACATAAAGGGCTTTAAAAGAAATGCCACAGTCGGGCGTCTAAGCGACACCACATAAAGGGCTTTAAAAGAAATGCCACAGTCGGGCGTCTCAGCGACACCACATAAAGGGCTTTAAAAGAAACAATCATAGTGAATATCCCGGAGGTAGAACCATCCCAGAGATACTCGATAATAACAATAATATCACGGGTTAGTCAACAATAATAATAATCATAATTATCACAAGTCACAAGTAGTAATTCCAGTTCTGGTTTAACAGTTTCACCTCCGAAGACCGACACTAAGACCGACACTTGACCCATCCCAGACTGTAGTCCTTAACCATGGACACGGGTATTCGAATAGGTTTAATCTCTGCAGAGGATGTACTCTTTACCCACGAGTAACGGATTCCTTTAGTCCATCGGGACTAATTCCGTCTACGGTCTTTTAAATGAAAACGCACCTGACTTGCACACACCAGCTTAACTTACCGATGTCTGGAATCACCCACGACACTCGTTAAGCCAAACTCTAAGTGGGGAGGCTACAACCTCGATTAGCATGGGATCACAAAATTTATACCGCGCGCAAACTGGGGAAGCTATCCCTTCGGCTACAACCGAAACACCCATGCCCCCTGACCCGATAACTGGCTTTAATCCATGGCCGTGGTACCCTCATCCCGGCCCCTCTGTACGGTGTGTGCTAGAAAGGGGTTGACAAATTACTGAACCGTACTCTACTTGTTGTAGAGATGAGTGGTAGTATGAAGCAAGTATGCGGGTTACTGGCACAAGACTTGATCTACGGTCGACTCAGGAGGTTTAAGTATTTCCCTGCATGATTAGAATAACGAAATATAACTCAACCAACAGAGTCACCGCTCATTATACCTTACCATGCCATACCGGACATAACCGTCCCGACGGAGACCGACGACAAACTCATGCCTACCCAAGGCAGAGGTTTTTCCTGGATTCCCTCTAGTATGCATGCAAGGCACATGAGGATGATTATCATCACAATTGTGTTCATTTCCAACAGCGTGGAAATCAATAACATGCACCCATGCATATGATCATATCACATGAAATGAAAAGTTCCTCCAAAGTGAGGTGATGTTATAAACGTGTCATCGAACACACAATAATATTATGCCGGGGTTCAGAATGCTTGCCTTTAGGTCATGGGAAAACAGGGTGCATTCCAAAACATCTTGAAATCTTCAAAAATCCTATTAAAGAATATATTTGAATTAACACACAAAATCAAAACAGCACAAAAAGTTGTTTTGAAAAATTTTCAAATAAATCTTAAAATAAACTAGACATTATTTGAGAGAGGTAAGAATCAGTTCATTTGGACTTATTTTTAAAAAGTTACAGCTGGTCAAAGTTTGGTCAAAAATCTTTTATTTAAACAAAAACAGAAAAGAAAACGTTTCGAACGGGGTTACGCTTTCGCACAGAGAAAACGTACTTGAGACTTTACGCCTCCACTTATCCAGCATGGATGGTGCGTGAGTCACTGACAGTGGGTCCTAGGTGGCCCACTAGTCAGGTTTGACTAGTCCGTCTTCCTTCTTCTCCCTCTGTCCCGAGTGGAGGCGGGATTCCGGTGATCGTCGCCGGCGAACGGCGGGTCCTTGTGGGGAGATGAGGGCGGGGATGGATCCGCGGGTCGGGGGTGAACCTTCCGGTGGTTGCAGGGTTGTCAGAGGTGAAGGGATTTGTCGATGGCGAGCTCCGCGGCGGAGGAAAGTTTCGGTGGTAAAGTGATTTTTCTCCCGCGGTGAGCCCTGATCAAAATCGAGCAGAGGAAATGGTTCACGGGAGGAAGAGGAAGCTCTTGGTGAAGATAACGGAGAGGGGGAGGCTCTGGTGGCGCTGGAAGGGCTGGGGCAATGGCGGCGGCTGCGGTTGCCGGAGATGAGGAAGGAGGCCTCCCCGGGTCGTCTGGCTGCTAAAGGGGGCCCTAGGGAGGTGGCTTGGGGTCGCCTGTGTGCGGAGACGAGCTCGGGGCTCCTTTATATAGCGTTGGAGGTCGGTTCCGAGGCGGCCGGCGATAAGGACGACGGCGAACTGCCTCCCTGTAGCGTCAGGGCGTCGTGGCGACGACGGGAGCTAGCCGACGAGCGAGGGGTTAAGCTTGCGCTGTTCCCAGGGGCAGGTGGCGAGCCGGGGTGGCTTTGGCGGCGCCGACCTGAGCAGGGCTGTCGGGCGGCCGTGGCGGCTAGTCCTTGGCTTGCCGAGGATGCGGCGAGGGTCTGCTTGGCGCGTTGCGGTGAGGGGGGGGGGCATGTGGCACGCAAGGGGACACGGCGTGCTGGCTGCGGTCGGTCACGGGCTGGAGAGAGTGCGGGGCATGACGCGGCGGCTCGGGCGCACGGCTCGTGCAATACACACGCTCTGGGCACGTCCAGAGCATGCCCGGGACGTGCTCGATGAAATGCCAGGGTGGCCTAGAGGTCGCGGTTGAGGCTCGCAAGGACTAGGGCTAGTATAGGTTTAGTAAGGGTAACAAGGGACATGGTGGTTTGGTCAGGAGACCAAGTTCACAATGTAGACTTGAAATCATGCCAAATCTGGCTATGCACTCCAGGTGTTTGACAAAATGCCACAGGCACCTAGGCTTTTCTTGGAGTGACCAATCCTTCCAGATCAGTGTCTCTTTGGATGCACAAGATGGTGGTGAGTTTAGTTGGTGAAAAGCATAAACTTGCTAGTGCAAGTTTTGCAGAACTCCAAATCTGGACAGGATGTGAATGGCATTATTTCATGAAGCAGAAATGATCGAATGAGTGCATGCTCCTGGATTTAGGGGTTTAGCATGGAGGACTACAAGTAGGGAAAAGAATCTAGGGCCAAAGAGCAAGAAAGAATATGGTTGTTGTACAAACCATCATGTTGGACCAGAATGGAGATGAGGTTGATTTACTCAAAAATTTCAAAGAACAACCCTGGATTTTTGCATATAATGGAATCATATGCTCCTACTGACATCCCAAAATTTTGGTGGAAGCTAGAAACAAATATTTAAAAGGGTTGTAGTGCAAAACTGCCCACTGGACCAGAGAAGGAAAACAGGTGTAGAACTAAAAATATGAAATGAAAAAGATATATTAAGGCATAAAAGTGATTTAGAGATATCACATGACATCTCCAAATTTTGGTTGGATTTTTAGCCAAATATATCAAATGGTTGTAGTTCAAAAAGAGCTCCAAAATTTAAAACAACTCATTTTAATGAATAAAGTTCAGGGTGAAGTAATTTAGTAAATAATTCTATTGATTAAGAAAATTCTATACAGAGAGCATGGAAGTCCAATATACTTTGGAAAGCTCCACTAGGAAAAAGATAAAACTCCTTAACAATAAAAGAAGAGTTTATGAAATCCATAGAAAAATCCAGAATGCAAAATTTTAAAACTCCTGGCAGAATTTTAATAACTAAAACTTGGTTAAATTTTTGGGGTGTTACATTGGGTAATGTGCTTTGCTTCATTATTAATGCAATTCATTCATCATGCTAGCTTGAGCCCTTTAATTACTAATTTACTTTGTTTCTCTCTTTCAGGCATGCTACAATAAGACGGATAAGGTGCCAGAGGGGTACGACCTGTATGCCATGGCCCACACTGCCTCTTACAAGCAAGTCAAGGGGAAGGCGAGGAAAGGGGAGGAGTTTAACCCGAGCCAGATCCCCTACAATCCAGAGCAGGTGATGATATCTAGTGGCGGGAGGTCTCGTGGCTCCATAGCCATTGATCCAGAGATTGCTCCTGAGACCACGGTGAGTTTAATTTGAATGGACGTTACTTGCTAGTCTTAACATTTGAGTGTCATCATGCTAACGAAACATAAGAAATGATCTATGGTGCAGCGTTACTCCACACAAGCATCACACGATCCTTCTCCAGCTACTAGCATGAGCCAGCCCGCTCCCACACCTCCATGATCAAGGTAAGTTTCTCAAGTTTTTTGCTTAACAAATGCATAAAGACCTAGACTTAGCTTTATTTCATCCAATGTGCTTACCTTAATGACCTAGAGTTAGCTTCTTTTCCTGCAAAATGACTTAATAAGCTTACTGACCTCCAAAACCAGCCATTTTACCTAAGTTAGCTCTAAAACGGTCTATACTTAGCTTTGTTTCCTCCAAAATGACCTAAGTTAGTTATAATATGCTTAGTTAACTAGGTTTGCTCAATAATGACATGTGCTTACCTTACTTATGTAAAAAACGGCATAATTAGCTTAGTTAGCTCATAAACGATCCATTTTACCTACATTAGCTCTAAAATGATGCATTTTACCTAAGTTAGCTCATAAACGATCCATTTCACCTAATTTACCTCACGAACGATGGCGTGCTTCTTCTTCTAGTCTTCTTCTTCTAGTCACCTTTTCCTAACTTTCTTATTTGCCATTTTGTAGATTTCATTCACTTCACGGAAGCTAGCTTGCTATGATGGAGTGCTTGTTTTTTATTTCATTCTCTTCTAGTATTCTTCTAGCTTGCTACGATGGAACTTGCTATCTTGATGAAACTTTGCATTGTAATATGTATGTGCAACTTCCTAATGGTTGCAACTTATGTGTACGTGCAACTTGCTATCTGTGAGTGGATGGAACTATATATGTATGTACGATGAAACTTATGTGCTGTTAAATAGCCCTGTGAAATATATCTATATATGTCATATATTTTTGCTGTCAAAATTGTTGGATTTAAAAAAAAACAGGGAAAAAAGCCATTATGCAAGCTCTTTGCCGTCTGCACCGACGACAAATGGCTCTTTGCCATCAGCAGCGGACGGCAAAGAGGCCACGTGGCAGGCAACTGTGCTTCCTGGGAGGCTGACCTATCTGGTCAGTTTGCCAACAGTGGCTGACGGCAAAGAGAAAGTAACTTTGCCTACAGCGGCGGACGGCAAAGGCCTTCCGATGTTTACCGTCAGCGGCCGACGGCAAAGGCTTGCCGTTAACCACCTAACGGAGTAACAGCGCAATTATTGCCGTCAGCATTCTTTGCTGTCGGCAGCTGATGGCAAAGGACCCTTTGCCGTCAGCCGACCGAAGCGGACGGCAATGTAGCTCTTTGCCGTCCCTTACATTGCCGTCCACTTTTGCCGTTCGCGGCGGATGGCAAAGACCTTTGTCGTCCGCCATCCATGCCTTTGCCGTCCGCCGTGGCTGATGGCAAAGTAGCTGAATCCTGTAGTGATAGAGAATAATGAAAGAGTAAAGCTATATTACATGCATATATGGCTGGTGGAAAGCTCTATTGTTACAGTTTTGCATAAAGCCAATTTTCCCTACTACAAAGGAATAAATTTTATTTAACTATCATGGTGGTTGTTAAACATTGAGAATGGTCGACAGCATTCTCAATCCCAATTAAGTAACATCATCATTAAACAAACCCAACAATATTAATTAAAGTAACATGATGAGATTCACATGATAATCCAAGTACTAGATACTCAAAACGTCCATAACCAGGGACACGACTAATCATGATTAGTTTATACACTCTGCAGAGGTTGCGCACTTTTCCCCACACAACTCGATCTCCTTCGTTGGTTTTCTCGCACTACATGGTGTTTGAGAAACGGATGACCGAGACATAGTCTTTCAGAAGCGCTAGCACCTTACGATGGGTAGACCTGTACACCTACTTTCTCGTACATCTGCTAGTCTACCACTGGAAGAGTTCTCACGACTTAATCAACTATGCTAGAGCCCATAATAGCATGTGGCTGCACACAGAAGTTTCTAGCATGAATAATCTTATGATCCCTTTGAGCCTGGGTGGCGGTCCAAAAACAAACAGGCAATCCTGGAATACCCAGGTACCTCAATCCACCCAGATGTGTATTAAAGTTGCCACCTTAAATAAACCATTAATTAACAATCTCACATCTGTCATGGATACACTCACCCAATCCACGTCTACTAGCATAGCATGGCATAATAAGCAAACGTAGAAGTAATGGGGTTGATAATAGAACAGGTAATAGGTACTACCTCATCTACTTCCCCAAAACCCACATGTTAATCAGATCCTAATCATGCAATTGTTTGAGGATTGATCTAATGCATAAAAACTGGCTAATAAAGGGGTATGATCAAAGTGTTACTTGCCTTGCTGATGATCCGCGAAACCTAGGGATTCGAAGTAGCAAGCGGCGCAATCCGGGTACTCTATGGCAAGCAAACAAACAAACAAGCATACAATAAGTACTCATCTAATGCATAGGTAAAACTCAAATAAAAGATCTAACCAGAAAGTTCAACTTAAGAACTCCGGTTTGCAAAAAGAATCAAATCGAATGAAGAAACAAAATTCAAACGATGAAAGAAACAAGCTTCGTTTACTAATCTGGACCTAAGTCAAATTTTACAGAAGTAAAAACTTGTTTGAGTAGATTATTCGGAAAGAGGGTTTCGAGACGAAACTCCAGGCGCTTGAATCGCCTGATTCCGATAAACGAGCAAAAAGATATACTAAAACAAAAATTGGATCCGAAATCGCGATCAGAAAAATCGCGGAATAAATCTGAGACAAAGAAAAACGACGAACAGATTAACGAACGAACGTTCATTATCTGGATCTAAACGAAGAACGCGTTCGTTAAAACGAATGAACGAGCGAACGCTCGCTAATTAACCTAAACCGGAAAAAAACAATCTAATAATAAAAAAACAAAACTAAAAAACCAAACGAAAACCGGCGAAAACCAAACAGTTTCCTAGGAAAAACCGGCGGCGGCGAGGTTAGCCTCGGGGTGCGGGTCGGCGGCGGCGGCTCCGGCGAGGGCCGCGGTGGTCGGCGGTGACGGCGGCGGGGTCCAGCGAGGCGGCGGC